>NC_056744.1:976953527-976993527 GCF_019279795.1 Protopterus annectens
AAAAGGAGTAGCAATCAGGAAAAGAAATAATGTGGAAATGTAATCAAGTTTTGGAAGCAATAATTTAAGGACATGTATAGAAATAGAAAGGAATTGTATAACATGGTTATGGAAAAATATTACTTTGTATATCAATGGAAAGAATGAAAGTAAAAGGTAAAAAAATGATGTAAAAAAAACAAAACCACATATTTTGAGATGTTTTATGAGGCAGGGGATTTTCTATGGATAATTTTCCTGGATAATTTACCAGTGAACGGTAATATGAAATATAAAGCAACAGAGAAAAGGAAATTAATGAGTGTAATGGGGAAGAAACAACAACATTTTGTTTCATAATATAAAACAAATGGAAAGGTTTGGAGAAAGATTAAACATGAATATGCATGGGAAGGATTCAGAAATATGAATATGGATATGATGTTTTATAGAAAGTATGGTAAAGGAAGGAAATGTGAAACTGACAAATTAAACAAAATATTTTTATAGCAATATGGGTATTATGTAAAAGGAGATGTGATGGATTATTGTAAAATAAGAATAGAGAAGAAGAAGAAGTCTTAGATGAAATAAAAAGATGGCTATTGAATAAAGGATGGGAGATAGTGGGAAGGGTAATAATATAAATAATTAATACAAAGAAATTGTTACTGTGATGAAAATGTGATTCTGACAATATGAGAAGTGTAGATATTAACGTGAAACCGAAAGTGTAAATATTATGAATGTGAAAGTCTAAATAATGTAAACACATATATAGTATTAAGATGTATAAATAAAGCAACCCCTAGTCTTTTCAATAAATGTTGTGGGGTATTTTGCACCCTCCTGAATTACCACCAATTTAGGTAGATGGAACCTTGGTTTAACATCTCATCCAAAGAATAGCACAGTCAACAGTTCAGCACTTCCCTTATGCTACACTGCAGAGTCTGTATTGAAATAAAAAAATCCAGACACCTGAGGTGGGAATAGATCCCAAAACTTCTGACTTATGAGCAGCAAAGACAAGTGTGCTACCTGTTAAGGCATTACACTACTAGAAGGACAGTGTTAACATTTCTGGGTACATATATGCTATTAAGTAAAGAATATAAATATAGTATTTTTGCAACACTCTATTGTTTGCCTATAGTACAGAAAAATCTGTTTGATGAGGAGAGAGACTCAGACACATTAGATAAGAGATAGAATATCATAGGTGAGTTCTTTTCAATACCTCTGTGCCAGAGCTGAGTAATACATTTCATTTTAATCCTAAAAGCTGAATTTTAAAGCAATAGTTTCACTAACTTGTATTTATTTATTTATTCACCTGAATTTGGACTTTCCGCTTCTTTGAAATGTAAGGGTAATTTAGCATGCTTTAAACACTGCCTGAAGTGTTTTTATGCTTATGCAATAAGGAAATCTTTCATATTATTTTCTCTTGTCATGTGACACTTTTGCTATCATTAAGTATGGTCATTAATAACTTGCCACCAGCACTTCCTAGTAATTTTCAGTAAAGTTTTGATGTTACTTTGAGTAAGAGAAAAGCAGCAACCTGTGTCATTTTTATCTCACTCTTGCATAGGCTGCTTGTGGTTTTATTGTAGCCAGCATTTCTTTGGATTTCCATAATTTGTAATTTGACTGGTTTAGGTATATTATAAACATACCATCTCAACAAACTATTTGAGGGCAAGACAGTAGAATTACACCTATAAACCTAGGAAATGCATATTCACTTTTTCCTGAATGTCTAATACTTTAATTTGTATGTGCAACTGTTACAGTAATCAGTTTGCAGTCACATCATGCACAAGGAGTTTGGTATAATGGTTAAGGTGTTTACGTCACAGACACAAAGTACAGGGTTTAATTCTCCCCTTTGAAAGAGACTTTGCCTAGGCTTGAAATGACCCACAACGACAGCTAGCCTAGTATTTACCTATCAACCTATTCATTTCATCTGAACTATTCACATTTAAGTACTACTGTCGAATGACACAGTGTTTCTTATAATGGACTTGTGTAATGTTTGTGTCATTGCTGAGGATGTCAAATTATTAGTGTCACATTATTAGTAATATCCACTGTATTAATAGATGTTTATTAATTTTTCTGAGAGGCTTTTTTCTCTGTTTTTAAGGTCTGAAGGGAAATGGAGCATATCTTGACAAGCAACCAGTATAAGACTTAGAATCAGTCTTGGACAGGTTGCTTGCACATTTATGAATAATTTGGAGGATTGCAGATTCACTCATCAGTATGTTTTGGAGATATGGGAGGAAACTAAACTTTTTATTAGAACACTAAGCACTTTTGCCCAATGTAGGGTTAGATTTCAGCAGAGTGAAGTTAAAAACAAAACCACCATATTTTATACAATCTGCTCACCAATGAAAAGACACATTACAATAATTGAATGGTTGAATAATTATCAAATAACACATTACAATAACTAAATGATTGAATAATTATCAAATAACACATTACAATAATTGAACAATTGAATAATTATCAAATAACACATTACAATAATTGAACAATTGAATAATTATCAAATAACACATTACAATAATTGAATGACTGAATGACTGAATAATTATCAAATAGATCCTTAGTCCTTAAAATAATACTCAACATACCTAATGAAGCATGTGAACAATGAACAACTGACACAGCAGGAAACCCAAATAAATCAATATGTGCATAAATAACAGATTATAAAATATATATATGTATGCATAATGCATGATAAAACCTATAAAATATCTATGCACAATGACAAACCTAAAAAATATATACAAGTATGGGACAATGTGTAAATAAATATGTGTAAAGGCATGTAAGATAACTTAGATAATAGCTGCCTTTAACTTTAAAATGCTGGAAATTGAAATACAATCATTCAAACCCTGTAGCACTGAGGCATTAAAGCTCAGTTGCCGAGTTAATTCTTTAAATTCAAGTAGTGTCTGAATATCATCCCCAATGGAGTTACCTTCACTCTGTCTATAACAAAAAATGTAAACTTTCTGTTATTAGGACAGACATTACTGTGAGGCAGAAGTAGTTGAGTGGTTAAAGTTATGGCTTTATATGCAGGCATTCACAGTTCAAGTCCCAAGGCAGGCAAGTTATTTACAGGTTGGGAAGGTGGCCTGATGGTTAAGGTGTTTGCCTTACAAACAAAAGGTACAGTGTTTGAGTCTCACGAGGGATAATTGGCTGGGCTTAAAATGGCTCACAAAGGCATTTAGCCTAGTACTAATCTATGATAAAGAGCATTAGTATTTTTCTTTCTCCTAATGTCATAGTAATGTTTGTGTATCCTCTCCTTCAACTTTCTAACAGTTTTCCCTAAGTAGTAAGCATGACATGAGTCACAAGCAGCCAGATAGACAATGTGGATGGTGTTACAATTGTCTTAACCTGCCAAGGTAAAGTTCTCTCATAATTCTGGACCACTACATAGGGGCCTTCATGAATATACATACACTGCTTACAGAATCCACATTTTTGCATATTACCGTGTGTTCAAACAATTGTGTTTCCACTTCCAGCATTTTACAGTTGAAGGCAACTATTATCTAAGTTATTTTGCATACATATATACTATTTATTTACACATTTGTCACTTGTTCATATGGTTCATTAGGTATGTTGAGTATTATTTTAAGGACTAAGGATCTAGTTGATAATTATTCAATCATTGAATTATTGTAATGTGTTATTTGATAATTATTTAATCATTCAATTATTGTAAAGTTTTATTTGATAATTATTAAATCATTCAGTTATTGTAATGTGTTATTTGATAATTATTCAATCGTTCAATTATTGTAATGTGTTATTTGATAATTATTCAATTATTCAATTATTGTAATGTGTTTGATAATTATTCAATCGTTCAATTATTGTAATGTGTTATTTGATAATTATTCAATTGTTCAATTGCAATGCGTTATTTGATAATTATTCATTCAATTATTGTAATGTGTTATTTGATAATTATTCAATTGTTCAATTATTGTAATGTGTTATTTGATAATTATTCAATCATTCAATTATTGCAATGTGTTATTTGATAATTATTCAATCGTTCAATTATTGTAATGTGTTATTTGATAATTATTCAGTCATTCAGTTATTGTAATGTATTTGATAATTATTCAATCGTTCAATTATTGTAATGTATTTGATAATTATTCAATCATTCAATTATTGTAATGTGTCTTTTCATTGGTGAGCAGATTGTATAAATGGTGGTTTTGTTTTTACCTTTACTCTGATGAAGTCTAACCATATGTTGGACAAAAGCACTTAGTGCTCTAATAAAAGGTTTACGGCTTTGTTGGTGGTGTCCACGTGGATTAGCTTTTTGTTTTCTGCTGTTTTTGTGGTTCATTTTGTAGTTAGGAAATTGAACTTTCTGCTGAAAACCTATGTGATGACAGGGAATATATGCAAAATCAACACAGAAAGTACAGTAACTGGCTACTGAAGTACAGAACCAAGCTATATGAGGCAGTAATGTTAAATTCTGCACCACTGCAGATGTTGCTGATACTTAGATTGCAAATCAAGTTTCATAGATAGTGGACTTATTTTCGATTCAATATTGAACTGAAGTGTTATGTGGGCATATAATTGTAATATTTAACTCTGTTTACTATTGTGGAAATAAATACAGTGACTTGGATAATGAAAAACAGAACATATCTAACTCATTAGAACCAAGTGTGCCTCCACGCATTTCTGAAGTTACCTCCTACTGCACCTCTAGGCATGAACTATTGCTTGTTCATATTTGCATTAATAATTCCAAAACTATGCTACATAAAAGATATCACAAGATTTCATCTTGAAGCATACATGATGGCAAACACACTGTATTGATATTTGACCTCTACCTAATGCAGCAATAGAGATACTGAATATTATTTGCATATTGTTTATTTGTATTGTAATAATTTTCATATTTCTCTAAATATCTCAACATACACCAGGTAACACAGGAAGAACTGTATAACCTCATATGAAAGCTCAAAGCTATATGAAGAAATTCCTGCTGGCATTATATGTCTTGCTTGAATGGTTACTGAGATATCATAATATGTTTATAGAACATTAGAAAATTAATATTCACTGCCTTTACCTTGGCTTATAAAATCCAGTTGCAAGCATCAAACTGAATGAATGCCACTAATGTGAAGATGAATTTATCCCAAACAGTTTTGCATTTACAGTTTTATCACTTATAGTTCCAGAGATATGAATATTTATTTGAACTGTAAGATGATAACTTAATTTTTGTAAAGGCTCATGCAACACCCACTGAGAGTTAAAGGTATATTCTCAAAGGAGCTGTACTTGAGGAAATTAGTTAAATTGTATGATGTTGCATCTTCTGTACAAAAATTTTACTGTAACATACAAACTGATTACATTATAGCATAAGACAAAAACATTTTAGTTTTTCTTTCATTACACATACAAGTTTGTGTGTGATTTAAGAAATGTTATCAAGTTGTTTTTTGTCAAATATAAGATTTACAGCATTAAGTTGCTCAAATGCAGCTTTATTGATTGTTAAACTGTATTTGTTCAAAATGGTACACCTGTTTGCAGCTTAACACTGCATGCGAAAAGGTTCACTTATGCTGCTAACTTGCTAATGGAAGGGATTTAGAATTAGGGTCAAGGAGCAGAAGGAGAATTTAGTTTTAGGGAGTGGGAGAAGAGTGCTAGTGTTAGGGAGGGAAAGTGGAGTTTTAGAGTTTGGGTGCAAATAGTGAGTTTAGGTTTAGGGAGTATGAAGGGAATTTTAGGGTTAGGAAATTATCAGGAAATTTAGGTTTAGGCAGCAGAAGTGGAGTTTTAAAGTTAAAGGTGATCAGAGAATTTACATTTAAGGAGTGGGAAGGGAATCATAGGGTTAGAGAGGAAGCAGGGATTTTAGGTTTAGGGAGCAGGAAGGGAATTTTAGAGAGTCCAGGTTCTGGCAGGACTATTTAGTTAAGTAGAATCAGGTTACAGGAGGGTTATATAAGTCTGGAGGATCACACAAGTTGGCAGTTATGCAGTTTTAGGTCATTCAAAGGTTTGTATTCAGTAGGCTGAGATTTGATTAATTTTTTAATCTATGTAAGTGGGTTTTGTTTTAATGATATCAACTTATTTATGAGTGCACTTCAGTCTGTCAACTCATCAGTTTGTCACCAAAGCAATCCATCCATTCATCCTCAACCCCTTTTCCCATTTTTGCAGATGGGTTGGGATGTCACTTCAACAGTGACAATCATCTAGAGCCAAGGATTGCACCACAGGGTGGCACATGGGAAATTCATGAAAAGCTCTCTCTCGGCTGTTGGAGATGACAAAAGGAAGAAGATCAAGTGTATGTGCGTTAGATAGGTGTGGGCATGGGTTTTTAATGATGACACATTTGGATATGTTGAACATTGCAGAATTAGGGGTGGGAGTGTGCATGTGACTATGGGTTACACTTACAGTAAGGGCTATGGAAGGTGAGAGATTTAATGTGGTACATGCATCCTGCTATATGTGATGTGTGTTTGAGTATGTTGTGTAGTCTTAATGCTATGAAAAGGGCTTTTCCTAAGGAAAGATGTAAGGTTACTCGTAGGGTTAGGAGCAGGGTAGGCACAGCACACATTAGTAATGTGGTACAAGAGAAAAGCCCCCCTTGCCCATACTTACTAATGTGTGTTAACCCTAACGCTGCCCCCACCCCTAACCCCAGCCTTGCACCTTACTTTGCCAAAAAAGGTTTTCCCTAACACTACTATGCAGACTAATTATGTCTGAGGTTAGTGATATAAGGTTTTTCGTTAACCAGTTAGAAAAGGAAAACTGTTTTCATTTTGCAATCAGTTGTTGTTTGGATCTATTTTTTTTATTTGCAAAGTATATTTTCAAAGTGCTGGCATTGATCTGCTGATCGGCTTTGTTTTGATGCTTATGCACTTCAATAGTTCAACACACACACACACACACACACACACACACACACACACACACACACACACACACACACACTCGTACACACACACACACACACACACACACACACACACACACACACACACACACACACACACACACACGACTGTGTACATATATGCTCTAATTCCTTTTCTAGTAATAAATTACTTGATTTACTTTTGAGCTGCTTTATCAGAGCAAATGTTGTGCTGTATCATGTTATTCCATATACTATATAATTTTCTGGATCATTACTGGACATTGAAGTAGTACATATAGTGGATATAAAAAAGTTTACACACCCCTGTTAACATGCCAGGTTTTTGTGATATAAAAAAATTAGACCACAATAAATCTTTTCAAAACTTTCCCCACCTTTAATGTGGCCTATAAACTATACAATTCAATTGAAAAGCAACCAAATCTGTTAGGGGAAAAATATAAAAAATAAAAAACGTACAGTAAGCTGGTTGCATAAGTCTGCACACCCTTAAACTAATACTTTGTTAAAGTACCTTTTGATTTAATTAAAGCATTCATTCTTCTTGGTTAAGAGTCTATCAGCATGGCACATCTTGACTTGGCAATATTTGCCCACTCTTCCTTGCAAAAGCACTCCAAAACTGTCAGATTGCGAGGGCATCTCTTGTGCAAAGCCCTCTTCAGGTCACCCCACAGATTGTCTATTGGAGTTAGGTCTGGGCTCTGGCTGGGCCATTTCAAAACTTTAATTTTCTTCTGGTGAAGCTATTCTTTTGTTGATTTGGATGTATGCTTTGGGTCATTGTTGTGTTGAAAGGGGAAATTCCTCTTCATCTTCAGCTTTTTAGCAGACGCCTGAAGGTTTTGGGCTAAAAGTGACTGGTATTTGGAACTGTTCATAATTCCTTCCACCTTGACTAAAGCCCCAGTTCCAGCTGAAGAAAAGCAACCCCAAAGCATGATACTGCCACCACCATGCTTCACCATGGTGTGGTATTCTTTTGGTGATGTTAAGTGTTGTTTTTGCAGCAAACGTACCTTTTGGAATTCTGGCCAAAAAGTTCAACCTTGGTCTCATCAGACCATAACACATTTTTCCAATTGCTTTTGGGAGACTTGATGTTTTGCAACCCTACCCCATATCCTAGACATATGGAGAATATGGGAGATTGTTGTCACGTAGTACACAAACAGTGCTTGCCAGAAATTCCTGCAGCTCCTTCAGTGTTACTGTAGGTCTCTTGGCAGCCTCCCTGACCTGTTTTCGTGTTGTCTTTTCATCGGTTTTGGAGGGACATCCAGTTCTTTGCAACGTCACAGCTGTCCCATATTTTCTCCACTTTTTAATGACTGTCTTCACTGTGTTCCATGATATATCCAATGCTGTGGAAATGTTTTTGTACCTTTCTCCTGACTGATACCTTTCAACAATGAGAACCTTTTGATGCTTTGTAAGCTCTCTGAGAAACATGGCTTTTGCTGTAGCAGGCAACTGAGTAAATGTCACGAAAAGCCTACTAGGACAGCTGAACTTTATATAGGGTTAGACAGAGTCTCTTTAATTGATGGCAGGTGTGTCCCCAAGAAGACTGAATGCTGTAATTAAATCAAAAGGTGCTTCAGCAAAGTATTAGTTTAGGGGTGTGCACACTTATGCAATGAGCTTATTGTACATTTTTTATTTTTTATATTTTTCCCCTAACAGATGTGTTTGTTTTTCAATTGAACTGTGCAGGTTATAGGTCACATTAAAAGTGGAAAAAGTTTTTAAATGATTTATTGTGGTCTAATTTTTATAGCACAAAAACCTGGCATTTTAACTGGGGTGTGTAAACTTTTTATATCCACTGTAAATGTTCTAAGCAGTGTAACGTCAACAACCCATGTGAGAGGTACTTTTAAGTTTATTAAACATTAATATCAAAATTACAAACTAGTTACAAATAAATAATTTATACACACACACACACACATATTTACACATATATACTTAAACAATAGTGCTTCCTGCTGTTTCAAGAATAGGTTTTGGTTGTATACATTCCCTTAGAGTCTTTCTTAGTACATTGTATGCTATCATGTCACTAAGCAGCATACACTAAAGTTCATGAAATGCTGCCTTACAGCCTGAAGGCCTACCCTATCAATCATCTCCTTTTCATGCTGCACAACAACACTTACAGTTAAGGTCACCGTTTCACCAAGCATGCACTCTCTTTTTGGAATCCCACTTTATTGTTTTCATTATTTAGCTTAAATGGGTGATGCATGTTAAACCTAGGAAATGTTTCAGTTCAAGACACTGAAATAACATATATTTATGCCCTCTGTTTCAGATACAGTTTCACATTTAATGCCCATGTATTTAAAGATGTGCTGGGCTGGGTGGAAATTATGTTTCCTGAACAAAACAAAATACAGCATTGCTCATAAGACATTTCATTAATGGCCAAAATCAAGTTACTTAACACAGAATGTGTTCCTCAAAAGATGTTAGGACAAGGCCAGTTCAAATTTCTGCAAAGGGAGCATGTTACTTACATGTCCATTTTCAGAATACTTAGCATATTTATGTGACTACTTGCACCCTAATTTTTAGCAAAAAAAAAAAAAAAACAGGAAGAGTTTCTCCAAAAGGGACACTTATTCTTGTACATTTCTTATTTGATTGTCCAGATTCTGATTGACTTATTTGTGATATTAGGAGTTTCTTATGTATGTATTTATTTATTTATTTATTTATTTTTGTTTAAGTGCATGGTTGTGCTAATTAGAAGTTCCAAATTTCTCATATTTTTCACACAAAACATCAGTAACTCAAGTATGTCTAGAAGGCATTTGTCATTCATCCAGTTGCAACATCTAGAGTCTGTGACAATGAGTCAGGGTTTTCACATTCCAGGGATACTTCTTTTAATATGCAATTCAATTATTTATAACATGGTATCTTGCAAGTGCTCATAAAAAGAATGAAGCGTTCTAGTCTGTAAACTACTTTGATATAAGTTTCTAAATGACCTGAGGTACAACTACTATACCGATGATGCTTTGTGCTGGATTTGATTCTGTTACATTTCAATGGTTTATTCTGTATAACAAAGAAGGTACTGTCACTGACAGCCATTCTTTTACAATGGGGTAAACATGCACTGAATGGTCCCTACAGCCTGCATGTGCACACTGATAATCATGGGGTGCGCAGCACAGCTAGAAACCCACAAGTCAAGCTATCCACATTCATTTGCATTCACGTTGTCACATAACAAGCTCTCATCATCACTTATACACTTTCACTATAGATTGCAGGTTAAGAATCCATTCATTGATAACAATAAAAACGCCTTCAATAAATTACTTAATATTCTTCTGCCTGGCAAAATGTTCTTTTTCTCCAATAATTAGTAATTAATCTATTTTTTAGAAACTATCTTGATGGTTTATGATAATGCTACAGGCAATGCAGAAACATTCATAATACATTGCCAATAACATCCCATGATGCCTCCCTAATAACATTAAACACAACCTATCAGGACCAATAGATCACTACTTAACTGTAGTCTGCAGACAAGCTTTGTATTAAGGAAATGGAGGACTGCAACTTTATATATTACTTTGTACTATTTAAAAATATTGCTGACCACATGAGAGAACATTTGAGTTAATACTGAAATTTAAGTTACATTTTTATATTGCTAATTCCATGTTATGATATGTAAAGCAGTATATAGCTATTGTTTTACATATACTGTAACACTAAATATATATATATATATATATATATATTGAAAATTCAGTTCAGCGAACAGCATTTTTGGTGCACTTACATCAGATATGTTGTTTGTCGAACTGTTCATACTGAGATCGCGGTACAGTGAAGATCAGAAAATTTGCCCTTTCCTCACTGTAGTGTGATCTCAGAGTTGGTATATATAATTAGTGGGGAGTGTGGGGGGGTACATCCCCCCACAAAAGTGAAATTCAATGAGCAGCATTTCCGATGAAATGCCATTTGTTGAAGTGGGTTTTCACTAATTTAATATAGACCATATATAGATATAATTAAGAGGTTGGGTGGCCACTGTGGTGCAGCAGGTAGCGTTGCTGCCTCACAGCAAGAGGTTCTCCAGTTCAATCCTCGGCTGGGGTGCCTTCTGTGTGGAGTCTGCATGTCCTCCCTGTGGTCACGTGAGTTTTCTCTGGGTGCTCCGGTTTCCTCCCACATCCCAAAGACATGCTGTAGGTGGATTGGAAACTCTAAACTGGCCCTAGAGGTGAGTGTGTGCCTTCTGTGGAAGGTTGGGCACCAGGCTGGCAACTCGACACTGTAAAACTCCACTGCCAGTCATGAGCAGACAGGTGATCCACTGTGACGACCTCTAACCAGGAAAAGCCGAAAGAATATAGATATAATTAAGAGGTTAAAAATTAAATTTAGGTCTTTTTCATTTTGTTTTTCTTTTTTGGGAGGTTTGCATCACAAATTCAAATTAGAGGAATTCAAATTCAGCAGCCGTTCAAGAAATGACTCAAGAATATTTATCCAGTTTTTAGTTTGTGTAAAACCTCGCTGCCTACACCCCTTATAAGGCGCCTTGCCCTTGTACATTGTTTGCTTAATAGAACTATTTTAAAGCCATTGTACTTCATGGAAATGTAAATTTTCCCCTACAGTGACCTTAATGAGAAAGAACATAGGTTCATAGGTAAGTACTAGGCTAACTGACCTTGTAGACCACTTAAAGCCTAGCCAGTTTCCCTTTTTGTGCTGAAATAACGAATCTCATTTGGTTATAGATTGGCCCCTCCCATGGTCAACAATTATATATTACCACTAATGCGAATAACTGGGATCATAACATCAATAATTTGAGGAGACCCATGCATGGGATAAAGCATTTAGGTGCTGCATCTGTCCATTAGTAGTACTGGGGGCAGTCCTTGGGTAATGTTTCTGTTTTCTATCCCTAGATCTCAGTGTGCTTGAACATAGACAGGGATGGACGTTATTTTATCTGGATGGGGAGTCTGTTCAACAGCAGTGGTATCCTCTGTGAGATACACCTGTCCCTCCGAATAATTTTGTTTGTATTGTAGAAGAGGCTTAGTTCCCTAATTTTACATAATTTCATATAATGTTGTTTTCAGCAGTCACTGCCAAAGCCCGAATCAGACCCAGTATAAACTACTTTTTCCCTTGATATTTACAAAATGTACTTTTGCCAGAAATAATGTTCTAAGTACTGTATCCTGAGTAGGACAGTTGAGAGCTCCTCTGTAACTACATAACCTGACCTGATTCGGGATTATTGGTTGCACATTTTTTGTTTATTTGACAAAACAATGCAAAAAATAGAGTAAAGCCACTTTTAGCGAACTGTATTTTAAGCGGTTTTGCATGAGGCAAGCTGCCCTGCACCCTCCATGTAGGGGAGACCCCTACACACACACATGCATCCCTAAATTATATATATTAACTCTACAGTCACACACCTGTGGTGAGAGGGCAGCACCACCTGGTCACTGGCTTACAATAATAAAGCCATTGCACTGTTGTCAATTAGGCAAACAGCATCGACCTACATATCATTAAGAAAGTTGTGCAGTTTGGATCCAGACACCCCCTGCCCCGAAAATACACTCAGCCATAACTCCCCCAACTATCACTACAGAAAAGGTCCTCAATGCACTGTCTAAGGCCAAAAACACTGCATCAATGAGTCTAATAATATCCCAGAATGCCTCTTTAATAGTATTAAACACAACCAATCAGGACTACTAGACTCACTACTAAACTGTAGCCTCTAGACAGGCTTTCTACTAAGGGAATGGAGGACTGCAACTATCATCCCTCTGCACATACATACATACCCAAGTAACTATCGACCCAGTAGTATGAGTCTTATAGGTAAGAATTACCATGGAAATAATAAAAAATGACATAAGTAACCTTCAGTCACTGAGTCCAACCGAGTCTGGTTTGCCAAGGGCAGGCCATGCCTACTCATTTTGGTGGACTTCTTACAGAAGGTCACCAAAGCAATGGATGAGGGAAAAACAATGCGTACTGTCTACATTAACCTGGCCAAAGCTTTCAACACAATATCCCACTCAGGCGTTGTTTCCAAACTCACAAAATTAGGCATAAACCCTTTTGTCACCCACTGGAAAGCTAGCCGGCTCACATATAAGACCCAAGAAGTTGAGATAGGAGACTATACCTCCACAAAGAAACTGGTCATTAGTGGGATCCTTCAGGGCTTGCTGCTGGGGCCACTCCTTTTTGGTATCTATTTGTCCTGAGGTAAAGGCCAATGACAAGGACCTCTGGTTGACCAAGTTTGCAAAGGCCTCTTTTTGACCAAGTTTGCAGACAATTGCAAACTGGATGTAGTCATAGAATCCTCCATTAACATAAATACCCTTCAAGAAGGCCTGGCAGAGACAAATAACTGGTGTCACACCCATGGTGTAAAGCTACATCCCAAACAATGCATAACAATATCCTTTGGTAAGGCAGCAACCCTTAGAACCTGCCCCATTGACAATATACCCTTAAGAGTAGACCCAGTGGTCAGGGATCTGTTTATGCATGGAGACAGCAACCTGATCTTTGGCCATCATGTGTCAACAGTGGTAAGGAAATCATTCTATTTTGTGTGACTTACAAGTAAGGGTATGGCATCTAGGCCCAAGGATGTTATTGTTTCCACACCCATCAGAATAGTCACTGAGTACAACACCCCATTCGGTATGTACCTGACCAGGCATATGCAACAAATGTAGACTCCACAGAGGTTTCTCACAAAAAGCATACAGGATATAAATAACATATCCAACATGGGCCATCTCAAAGCCCTGTCTCTGTACTTTGCATCCTACAGGCAGTTGAGAGGTAATCTATGCCTGACCTAACAAGCATTCTCTGATCCCAGTCTGATGGACCTGTTGCACATCTGCAAAATAAATACCATCAGAATTACATGATCTGGGGACCCAAATCTCACCTGCAACATAAATAAGGCATGCTGGAGAAACAGGTATGTGTCTCAGAGACTACCCCTTCTCTGGAGCAGGCTTCCCATCTACATTAGGCAAAGCTCTTCCCTAACCCAATTCAAGTGAAACTTGGACCAGTAGATGGGGAACAGGAATTGTACCCCTGGTCTGACACCTATATCTCTAATAGATAGAGGCAGCCTATAAATGCTTGACTACCCATGCGCAAGTCTACATTTATCACCATAAAACAACCCTAGAGTATCAACTTGTCGTATACATTTTGAAACCAAGGTTAGGCTTATAAAGCCCCCACATGAGTTGTTGGTCTAGTTTGGTTCTTCATTTGGCTTTTCCTGGTTAGGGGTCGCCACAGCTTCCCTCCGGTCCACCAATGATTCACAGTAGATTTTTACGGTGCCATGGTGCCAGCCTAATGCCCAACCTTCAATGAAGGCTCGCCCGTTCATGCATGTTCGAATGCCACTCGACCACAGGAAGGACATGCAGACTCCACACAGAAGGCACTCCAGCTGAGAATCGAACGGGAGAACCTCTTACTGTGAGTTGACAATGCTACCGCTGCACCACCACTGCTTAGTAATCACTTATAAACCTATGAACTTGTGGTATTGGTCTTTCTTCCTTTATTTCTATTTAGTGTGTGTGTGTGTATATTTTATATATATATATATATATATATATATATATACACACACACACACACACACACACACACACACACACACACACACACACACACACACACACATCTATATATATATTAGTTGTAGCTGAACAGATATAAAGTCAAAGCTCCAAATATTCCTGTACTAACACTGAAACATGGAACGTTAACACATTGTGCACATGCTCCATGGATTACCCCAGAGTAGGCTAAATTAACAGCAAGTGTATTTGTCCAGGGGGTGCTTGGAGATCACACAGTCCTTGCGGAAGGGGAATATTCTCCTACCTGGGAATTGTCTAACTCATGTTCATGTCAACCATCTCTTTCTGTCGACCAAATAGTATCACCCAAACAGACGTCTACATTGTGCACATTTGATGGAAAGTAATAAAGACATACAGATAGATAAATAGATAGATAGATAGATAGATAGATAGATAGATAGATAGATAGATAGACAGACAGACAGACATAGATAGATAGATAGATAGATAGATAGATAGATAGATAGACAGACAGACAGACAGACAGACAGATAGATAGATAGATAGATAGATAGATATAGATAGAGACAGATAGACAAATAGATAGATAGATAGATAGATAGATAGATAGATAGATAGATAGATAGATAGACAGACAGATAGATAGATAGATAGATAGATAGATAGATAGATAGATAGATAGATAGATAGACAAATAGATAGATAGATAGATAGACAGATAGATAGATAGATAGATAGATAGATAGATAGATAGATAGATAGATAGATAGACAGATAGATAGATAGACAGAAAGATAGATATACAAACAGAGAGATAGATAGAGATCAGCTATAGTTATATCTATATCAGGATATGTATAAGATAGCTATATCTATATATAAAAGCATAGATTTTGATATCCTGTAATGACTATGTGGTCCACTTCAGGTGATGACTGAAAAAAAAACAAGATAATCATGATCAATTTCAAAATTACAAAACTGTAATATGAAATCTCATAATCAAGCATTTTTCTAACTAAGTTAGCTAAACAAAAATTATGTAAATGCCTTGGTGAAATGTCACTGAGTGATTATACCATGCCTCTTTCTTTAATAAATGTTTCAACTGGTATGTTATCCTAGATATTCTGTTTTGATACTAAATGACAACTCTAGTTTATCATGGAGCAAATACTATTGAAACAAAAATATATATTTAAAGATGGCTGAAAGCTTATTAATGTACTATAAAATTAAAGGCAAGCATGAAAGCATTGAGGTAACTTAAAAATGAATTTATACTTACAATAGCGCAAAAATAGGTTTTCTCACTTTTATGGCTTTTTCCTGCTGTATTTAGTTAAAGTGGAGGTGGGAGGAATGGCTCTCCATATCAGGGGTGCATGAAGAACTGATCCCACACAAAATGAGTTTTACCTATTTATGACTTTTTCTTGTTTTATAAATGTGATATTACCTGAATAAGTTGCAATATAGATTGGCATTTCTTATTCAGTATTGTTGAATGCATGATTATATGAGTCCTCACAATTTTTACTTTGACTATATAACATTTGTTCTACTACTAGTCATCAAAATGGTAGCTGGCCCATCTAACCTGTGCACTTCTGAATAACTTACTTATATAGCAGCTTAGATTGCATCAACCTAACCCCACAGACATATGCTTGTTCCATGCATTTTTTAAAGGTTTATTTTTCTGATCCTAATACATCTTCTGGAAGGCTTTTTCAATCACCTACCACTGTTGTTATAAAATAATACTTTCTGGACTTTCTCCTGAACTGCTAATCTTGTATTCTTAACTCAAATAATGTTGTTTTATTTTCACATTCATTTTTTTCAAATATGATACTCAACTGTATGTTATGCATTACCTTGAGTTCATGATTTCCTTTCCTAAAGACTATATATTGCTAAGCATTTTATTTTAATAGACACACTTCTGGTACAGACTGTTCATATTTGTTGCCTTCTCTGAAATGCCTCTGTTCTTTCTGCATAATTATGAAAACATATGTAATCCAGAAAGCTCGAGTCAGGTCTGGTATCCCACCTATGACCCAAAGAGTGACAGGACTAACAAGAAACAGAGTATAAAGGATTAGTCCATATAAAATCACTTTGGCTAGCAGATCTAGGAGACTCTCTCTCTGATGCCTTCCCTATGGAAGGAATAAAGACATCTTATTGAAGTTTCAAGACATTTATTCAGTTAAGTAGGTAGATGGATGAGTGTTCTTATATATGTACCTTATTTATTAGCAAAGGATATTTTAATTGTAGATTGGTCAATGTTGTTTATTTTGCATTATGTGTTGTAACCATTTGAAATGTTAGGACCCACTAGACTGTGTCCAGAAACACAGAGACTGAATTGCCAGAAAAACAGACTTACATATATTATGTCTCAGCATGTCATTTCCCACAGTATTCCCATTTCTCTGAGGTGTGGGGATCTCGGTTTTAATATTTTTAAGCTTGGAGGTGTGGGGGGCTTGCATCCTACATCATTGGGTACAGTGGCTGCTTGTTGGCACTTGGCATTTCAAGTGCCGTTATTTCAGTAGGGAGCTTTGTGTGTTTCCTGTCTTTCTACATTGGCAAAACTGAAAGAAAGCTTCAGCAAAGAATCTATGAACATTTAAACATATTACGAATATGGATGGCAACAATGCACTTGCTAAACACAGTTTATTATGTCTGCATTTTCAAAAGTTAAATTTTTTTGTATTAAAGAATGTATTAAAAGTTTTAGGGAAAGTAATTGGTCTGATTACCTTGAATTCAGGGAACTTTGGGGGCAGTCGTTTTTTAATGCTACCATTCTGCCAGGTCTAAATTATCATGTTTTTTAAACAATCAGTTAAGACTGCAAGCTGATAAAATTAAGTAATTGTTTTTTTCTTTTCCTTATTTTATGTAATTTCTTGCCTGTGCTTATATAGTGAGACTGTTTTTAATGATAGTCTATTTCTGATGAAGTTCCTGGTTATGATCAAAACACTCAAATAAACCATTAAAATACATTTGCTTTCCATGAAATTGTCTGTGGCAGCATTGATTGATGTAGTTTTATTTGTGATTGAGTAAGTTCTATAATAACTTATACATGAAGAAGCATTTTGTGAAAAC
The DNA here is from genome assembly GCF_019279795.1 of Protopterus annectens. Classification (NCBI taxonomy): domain Eukaryota; kingdom Metazoa; phylum Chordata; order Ceratodontiformes; family Protopteridae; genus Protopterus; species Protopterus annectens. The sequence continues at coordinate 976,971,339 of NC_056744.1, forward strand.
ACACTTGTATAAGGACTAATAAACCCTTACCCAGTGTATTGAGCCCTTTGGGGGGGGGGGGGTTTCTAATAACTTGGCATTAATTTTGTAAAGCATTACAAATTATAGTAATTGAAGTCTGATTTGTTATATCTTGGGTACTATTAAATAACTTTTACTACTTGTTTCCTCAAGTAATCATACAAGTTGTTCTGATAAGTATGTCACTTTACTCTTTAAACTGATACCTGAATAACATCAGGTGTAAAAAAAAAACCTTGGATCACATATACACACTATGCACGCAGAGGAAAGTGGCAGGTAATGGCCCAGTTTAGTATATTTCATTTTCATCTATACTAAAGCTAAAAAAAATACTGAGCATTCATAATAGATATGTTCCCTGTAAAATAACATCCTATTAAAGGTGTCCCATATTTCAAAATAACCAACCCCCCTTGAATACAGAAGCACAAAATGTCATTCATGTCTTACCTGTCTCTGAATCATTACATTCACTTTTGCAAGTAGTCTCACCGCTTCCTGTCTTAGGATCTTTTAATGATACCAAGACAAACAAAACAATAAAATAACTCTATTATCCCCTTCTTATTTAAATCAAAAGTAGGTGATGTGTGCTCTTAAACAAATATAATATCATGAGAAAATCACTAACATTTAATGTATCTAAGCTTAATCTAACCCAGTGATATGCATGTCAGTTCCTTATGTTATGCTAGCATTTCTACTGTTACTAATTTAGGGTCAGGTGCATTTAATTCTATGTGCTTCTTATTTCTCCAATTTAACTCTGTTCAATAGCTGGATAAGCATTCTCAATCAACATCCTCCTTTTGTTTTTAACTAGTAACATTTTCATGTTCCCTCTCAAGATGATTTAAAACTCATTAATAACGTAATACTGAACTTATGCAGAACATCTAAATGTAATTTCATTTACAAAACATAATCGTTTATAGTCCTTTGTAATTTAAGGGAAAAAAGTGTGAAAATCCACATTTTTGCATATGTTTAAAATAATGTAGTTGAAATCCTTATATGCTTATTACTAGTGTCAATAAATTAATCTATGATGTGTCAATGTGTATTGGTTACCACCTTTAGCATGATGAATATATCCATACAATTGTACATAAATTCATTAATGCTGAAATTCTTTGTTAAACACAGGTTAGCTTGATCTTTGTGAATTGTCAAACGAGCATATATTAAAATATTGTCTGTAGTTCCCAGATACGTTAACTTTAAAAATAGAATGTTGCTGTCTGAATTTTATTATGTACTGCAAAATATCAAGTTATTTATGTCTTATTATCAGTTGCTACTTAGCCAGGAGTTAAACCTAGAATCTTCTGTTTAGCATAAATTTAATTATATGCTTGGTCATTACTGTAAGCATACAAAAAACAACTTTGCGCTCTTTAATGTCCTTGCAGTATAATAGCTTGTCTCGGTTTACCTGTTCAGATCTTGACCTTAGCCAATAAAGAAACGTAACAAAAAATTCCATGTTATCATGACCCTCTGCTTTACCAGGTAGTATTGGTTTGTCTGATATAAAGCTCAGCTTCAGCTGGAATCTGGAAGGGTGCCAACCTTCTAGCCTCTGTCTATATCATGTGTCAGACTAACCCTTAGTTTATATTTTGTTTTATTCAGAGGTGAGTAAAAGTTTCTTTGAACTTTGTATATAGTAAATATGTGTATCTTATCTTTTTTCTTTTCTCAGCTATCCACCCTGTGAAAGCATATTGAAAAGCACTTGTGTTTATTACCATATTATATATATATATATATATATATATATATATATATATATATATATATATATATACATTATAGCTACTTCAAAAGAGTGAAAACCCACATTCCCGAATCAGAAATGAATGAGACGGCATCACTGAACTTGCAAAACACCGACACCACATATTACCGAAGTTTTTTACAGGGAAAACTAACAGCTGACCAGCATAATACAAAACAAAACACATTATGTCAAACCCACCCAGGTGGGTGGCTGGACCCTCCACACTCCCCCTACTAAATATACCAACTCGGGAATTGCACTACAGCCTGAGGAAAAGGGGAAATTTCCCAATGTTGGTCAACCATTCGTTTTCCCTGTAAAAGTAACTTTGATAATATGTAGTGCTGGTGTTTTACAAGTTCGGTGATGTTGTCTCATTCATTTTGGACTGTGATAAGTTGGTTTTTGTGCTTTTAAAAGTAGATCCATATATATATATATATATATATATATATATATATATATATATAGTTTCCATACACTAGATCGATTTTTCACTGATTCGAAATAGTGCATGGAATGCTCACTGCAGCAAAAGTGCACTTAATCGAAAGTGCACTTACGCGAAGTTCAGTGCAATGAATGGGTGTTGTACTGAACTTCTGTGCAGTACTCACGGACCTTAGGGTTAGGGCACGGGTCACAGTAAAGGGATAGCCCATATGGCTATCCCCTTACCATGAACCGTGCCCTAACCCTAAAGTCCGTGACGACTGCAGCGCAGTGAAGGACATAGCAATGTCCTCCACTATGGTGCGATAGTCACAAACCTTAGGGTTAGGGCATGGGTTAGGGTAAGGGGATAGCTTTACTAACTATCCCCTTACCCTAACCTGTGCCCTAACCCTAAGGTCCATGACTATCGCACCATAGTGGAGGACATAGCTTGTTTTTTATGTCCTCCACTGTGCTGCGGTGTTTTCGGTGAAGTGCACTTACACAAAAGTTCACTTTCATTAAAGTGAACTTTCGCAGAAGTGAGGCTTCCTATTACAAGTTCGAAGTAGTGAACTTTCGTTCTTGTAATAGGAATCGATATATATATATATATATATATATATATATATATATATATATATATATATATATACACACACACACACACACACACACACACACACACACACACACACACACACACACACACACACACACACACACACACACACATATGAGCAGATTTGTCCTTTCAGATGCTCTGATTAATTAAATAAACTGCTATCCCAATTTTCCTAGGACATCCATTTTCACAATAATAATAAATAAATGTGGATTTACCCCAAAAATCTTAAACCACTTTCATGCAAAGTCATAATAGTTCATGTGAAAAATAAATCTTGTCAAAATGGAAATTTTTACTTAGTCATGGCAAAACATTGTCTCAGAATATACTTGCATGTTTTGCTTCCCTCTTATGTTATAATACCCATATGTCAGCTAGGTAGGCCTACTGGACAGACTCCCATTTCAGGGGTGATCCTGAAGCAATGTCTAGGTAAGTGACTTGCTAAAGGTCACACAGTAGGACTGAGGGTCTCAAACCCTGTACCACAGCCCACAACCTCATCTTCTGTGCTAACAGCCAGGCAAACAATTTGACTACTGTTTCAGAAATCTAGTCTATCACTATGTCACCTAGAATACATTTATTCATAGTCAGTGTCAATGTCTACTTCACCTAAATTTACAAATTAAGACAATTGATAATTCTTTTATGTAGCTTTATGTTAGGTGTGTTGTGTGTATCCCTGTTAATGTCTTACTAAATATCAATGCATAGATATATATCCAATAAGTATATAATTTCCTCTACTGGGTCAGCAGATACATTGCACAAGAATATACCTTACAAAAAGCAGAGTAGTCTCAATGTCAGTCTGCTTCATACCTCTCAACCACTTCCAGCAAGACATCTGGACAGTGCCTAAAATAATGGGGTGCAAAGGCCCAAAATAAGGATAGGTTTTAAATAATCCTCTTATAAACTTAGAAAGTTGCTAGAACAACAGGTTTTGTGTTAGCATGCATTTTCTGAATGGTATGAAGTCTGAAACTCATATGTGTGTCTTCATTTGTGACTTCATTAATTTGCCAGAAATCCACAACTTTTATGAGAAACAGACCAAAACTATGAGGCACAAATCTGGACATTCTGTGAAAATCTGAACACTTGAGAGGAATAGTCTGCTTTTAGTGGGCATCCTATAAAGAACTTCAGATAATGTTTATTTTGTAAAGATCTGGCACCTTAGATGTATACAGAACAACCTCCCGGATTTACTAATCTTCCATGCAGGACTAGTCTAGTCCTGCATGGAAGCGGCAGTTGAAGAGGAGGATGGCAGTGTGCCATGCATATTAATGAAGGTGCGCTGCCTGAACTCCTAATGCTACACGGAGTGTGGACGAGTGCAGGGTGCGTGTCCGACAGCAGAGATCTCAGAATAAACAAGCCCCTGCAAAGTAGAACAAAAGAATGTGCAAATAAATGAGCGCGACAGCTCACAAATGCCTGCATATCCCCACCAACAGTCCCCATGTGTTCAACAGCAACAGTACAGTCAAATAAAACAAAGAAACCCTATTATTTATTTTTTTAAAACCCCGAGTACAGCTAACCGTAGGTGCGTGGGTTTGCCCATCGCCTAGCTACGGTTAAAGCAGCTGAAAAGGCTGAAGTGGATAACAAGGAATATATATGCAAATAAAGCAGCACAGCAATGGAGGAGTGGTTAGAGCATCTGCCTAATGAAGAGGCATTGTCGGTTCGGGTCCCACTGCAGTACAAATCATTTTCCACGGGAAATCTGTATATGAACTTAATTTTACATTGTTTCGCCGTATAACCTATGGAATAACAATTAAATGTGAACTGGAGTACTGTATGAAATGCACATGTGAAGTGTTAGTGTCATAATGAATAAGGCACAAAAATAAGCAGCGGTAAGCGTGTCCAAGTGCATTTGCATGGGGTAAGCATTGCCCACAGAGAATAAGCAAAGTAGAAGCTAATGAGTGTAAGAAACTTACCCGGAGGTTAGCAGTGCTTACCGTCACGCAAACCCGCTTACAACTGCTTTAAAGTGCCTTAATCACTCTGGATCCAATGGCCCAAGTTCAGCCCAGCAACAAAATAAACTGCCTCAGCAAAGCTCAAACCCAGGACCCTGTACACTATAGTCACAGTAGTTAACCACTAAGCCATGATAGCAATATATAAGCGAGATTAAGGCCATACATCTCATACACCCACATGGATTTATATATATATATATATATATATATATATATATATATATATATATATGTATATATATGTATATATATATATATATATATATATATATATATATATATATATATATATATATATATATATATATATATATATATATATATATATATATATATATATATATATATATGCAGACATATACATATATATATATATATATATATATATATATATATATATATATACAGACATATACAGACACACATACAGACACACACACACACACACACACACACACACACACACATATATATATATATATATATATATATATATATGTATATATATATATATATATATATATATATATATATATATGTTGTGTCTTTTGGCATTTCCCGGTTAGGAGTCGCCACAGTGGAACTCCGGTCCGCTAATGATTAGCAGTAGATTTTTACGTGCTGAGTTGCTGGCCCTGACGCACAACCTTCAATGATGGTACGCCCATTCACGCATGTCTCCACACAGAAGACACTCTAGCTGAGAATCGAACAGGACAACGTCTTGCTGTGAGGTGACAACGCTACCGTAGCACCACCAGCGACTATATATATATATATATATATATATATATATATATATATATATATATATATGTATGTATGTGTGTGTATGCGTTATACAGCTATGATAGGAAACAGCACACAAGAATGACATATGTTCACAGGCTATGCCAATGGAAGTGATGGGCCCAAGCAAGAAACATGTAACATGTAGCATGACTTTCCCCCCCCAGCCAGACAGAGGAAACATACACACAAACCCATAACAATGTAAATAGTCCACTACTCCCCAGACCACAGGCAGGATACAACTGGGGGGTACACAGTGCACCTATGAAATCTAATCCTGGAACACAGACATGAGCTTCCCTTGCGGGATGCCCCAAAAATTGACATATTATGGAAGGAAGCCGATGCAATGACCATTTTGGCCGGAGTGTGTACATTCCCGGAATACAAGGGTGGGAAAGCCTGATGACCCATGGGTCGAGACAAGGTACAACATGGGTCCCATGAAGTGGAGAGTGGGCAGCATGTAGTGATGTGTTCAGACCCGACCTGCACCCAAAGTAAGGATGGGTGCTGCAGATGAGGTGCGGGTGGGGGGAACTATGGGTAGCTAGTTATGGGTCTAGGTGTGCAGGTGTTGGCTGATGTGGGTCTATACGGACAGCCCCAGGGATGTAAGCAAAAGTGTTCATTGGGCAGAGGTGTCACCCAATGAGCAGCTACACCTGCTATGAGTCCCACTGCAGCAAAGTCTAATCTACATGGCAAGGAACGGAACAACCAGACGTAGATGTATATATGTAGAGGTATGTGTGTATATATCTACCCATAGTTACATGGAGATATACCTCTAATTCTCCGTAGTACAAATGTATACATACAGAGACAGAATACATATACATACCCACATATAAATATATACATATGCAAACACCCATACACCCATATGTCATTAGATATATATATATATATATATATATATATATATATATATATATATATATATATATAGACAGCAATATATAAATATATACATGTATGCATACATATACAGATATATCTGTATATAGTAATGTATATATATATATATATATATATATATATATATATATATATATATATATGTGTGTGTGTGTGTGTGTGTGTGTGTGTGTGTGTGTGTGTGTGTGTGTGTGTGTGTGTGTGTGTGTGTGTGTAAATATACACATGTATATAGCTAGGATATGATACAGCAGTTACGAATTACATATGTTCACAGGCCGTGCAGTTGGGATTGAGGGGTCCAATCAACAAACGTGTAACATGTAGCATCAACCCCCCCCCCCCAGCTAGACTGGTGAAACATACCACTGCTTCCAGGACTACAGGCAGGATACTACCAGTGGGAGAGACCCGTCAAGTCCAATCTTGAAACAAAGACATGTATGTCCCCTGTGGGGCACCCAAAAAGTCAAACATATTTGGGTTTCCTGCCATTACACCAAAGTCGAAAGGCAGGCCATACATGTTCCCAGTTTACAAGGTAGGGGAAGCCTGATGATCCATGGGGTGGACAACATATGTGATGGGTCCAGAGAAGTGGGGAGTGGGTACAGTGTACAGGTGTGGCCAGACACGACCTGCACCTGGAGTAAGGAAGAGTGCCGAAGAGGATGTGTGGATTGGGAACTATGGGTAAAAAATTATGGGCCTAGCTGAGCATGTTGGCCTGAGTGGGTCTATGTGGACCACCCCAGGGATGTAAGCAATAGTGTGCATTGGGCAGGGCCACTGCCCATGGACAGCCACTCCCACTATGAGTCCCGCTGCAGCACAGTCTAGTGTACATGGCAAGGAACCGAATAACCAGATGTAGATGTACAACTGTAGAGGTGTGTGTGTATATATACCCATACCTACATGGAGTGAAACCTCCCCCTCTCTGTAGTACAAATGTGTACATATAGAGACAGACTATAATTAAACACCCACATATAGATATATACATATGCAGACACCCATACATTCATATGTAGTTAGACATATATATACAGCAATATATATATATATATATATATATATATATATATGTATATATATATATATATATATATATATATATATATATATATATATAATGTGTGTGTATGCATACAAATACAGATATATACATATATATGTATATAGATATGTAGAAATATATATGTTTATATGTGTGTAAACATACACACATATATAGCTAGGATATTAATTGAATTATGTATTTAAATCACATCTGTTAACCGGGTAAGTCTGGCTGAGCTTCTGGCACATTTACAGCAGAGACCCGGTGAGAAAAGCTCCTCAGGACTAGTAAACAGTTTGTTAAATAGTAGTATACAGCATATATATATATATATATATATATATATATATATATATATATATATATATATATATATATATATATATATATATATATATAGATATAGATATATATATATATTAGATCTGTATATATAGATATGTATAAATATGATACACCAGTTAAGGATTACATATGTTCACAGGCCGTGCCAATGAGGGTGGGGGTTCAATCAACAAACGTGTAGCACGTAGCATCAACCCCCCTCCCACCTAGATGGGTGAAAAATACAAACACACAATACAAGTAAACACATCACTGCTTCCCAGACCACAGGCAGGATACTACCAGTGGGAGAGACCTGCCACATCTAATCTTGAAACAAAAACATCAATGTCCCTTGTGGGACTCCCCAAAAATTAATGATAATCGGAGTCAGTCCCTGTAATGATTTATCCAACCAGGCTTTATACGTACACGGACCAGTAGGTTGTGCAAGCCTGATGACCCATGGGTCGAGACAACGTACGACATGGGTCCCAACACGTGGAGACTGGGCAGTGTGTAGTGGTGTGGTCAGACCCCACCTGCACCCACAGTAAGGATGAGTGCTGTAGAGGAGGGCCAGGTGGGGGAACTATGGGTATGCAATTATGGGCCTAGGCATGCAGGTGTTGGCTGGAGCAGTTGTATTCGGACTGCCCGGGGATGTCAGTAATATTGCGAATTGGGCAGAGTCTACGCCCATATCTCTCAACCTCTAATAGCTAATCCACTGGACAGAACCTAAACCGTTGGGGGGACAAATAGAGACAGAAAGCACATATTCCATGTACAACCTTAGAAAGCTGATAGAATAATAGGTTATGCATTAGCATGACACATCTGAAGGATGTGGAGTCGTAAACCCAATTACTTGTCTGTATTTAATGGTGTCATTTCCCAGGTATTTGCCAGACAGGTGCAGACTATAAGAGGAACACATCAATATTATGAAGCAAACTCTGGACAGGCCACAGATTCTGTACAGTCGACAGGCATGCTTATGCCTAATGGACAGCCATTCCCGATAGGGGTTCCACCGCAGCACAGTCTAGTGTACATGGCAAAGTACGGTATAACCATATGTGTTGTTGCATTACCCACTACACAACACCTATGAACACATGGTCGCAACACCCCACTGTAGGCATGTAAGCCAATGTAATAGGCATCACAAGGTATTATTGAAGTCCCCACCCCCACCCAGGGGTGTGTGTGTCCAACACAAACACCAAATGCAATGCATATGCACAGCTGTTGTTGTAGACAACATGGCCAGCTGTGGACTTTCCCTGCAGCCATCCTGCACATCCCTGGATAAACCTCCTACTAACACCCCCCCCCCCCTTTGTGCCCTGTGCACACCATGTACCTATCAAATGCTGTTCCATTCCTCTTAATGTCTACGGGTACATGTAGGTGACACCCTCTTCCCCCACTATATTGCCAGTATCTGGAACCCCAACCCACATGTAGCATCACAGCTGTCCCACAGGACACATGTAACTAACACATGAAGGAACACCACAAGAACACCTGGAGCAGCACAGGCTCACCACCTTGCGAAACCCTCCCCCCCACCTCACACTCTATACCACTACAGCAACTAGTGATACCGAAACCTCTTGTCCTGCCTCGTATACAAATCCCAACATCCGACATACCTTCCCTATTGCTCCCCATCCAATTATACCTATGGGCTACTATACAGTTACAATGTCACCCCCACTACCTACCTACCTACTCCCTAGCTATTCGCCTCTATGGTACCACACAGGTATGGTATATGTACACCTACCCCAAATACCTGCATGTAACCTATCCTGACCTGTGAAACAGGAATCCAACCTCACCTTAAACTGACCTTTGTCAACAGTCATACCTGACATGTAAATCTGACCTAAGCATGGATAATACCGACAGTTTAACGTAAACTAAGCATGTTTAATGGGGGACATAGCTATGTTATGTCTGTTACCCTCTATGAATGTGATCACCCCAGTAGTAATTGGGATATGTAGCTGGGGTCACTGTGGAGCTCTACACCTCGGGCCACCGCTGACAATGGGCAAGCATACAATCCGAGTGTCCCAGTTGACAGATGTGAACAAAATGCATGACATTGCTCATGTGTATGTGGGAGCAAGCGGGTATAAGACTGTTTGGCTACAGGTATGCGAGTACCACACTGGTGAAGCAATGTAGAGGCTAACTGAGGGCAAGTTTCTACAACCGGTGGTCAGTAATGCTGTGCTATGCGCAAACAAGTGCATACCCACCTACAAATGTTCTACAGTGTCTCAGTCACTCTGTAGCCAACAGCTGTTTTGGCCAGTAACAAAATAATCTGCACTGCCAGGTTGCAAACCCCCAACCCTGCACACTATAGTAGACATGAGTTCCACTAAGCAATGACGGATACACATTCAGCTGCTGTGATCACAAACACATCATCCAGCACAGGCATCCAAGAGTATAGGAAATGTATATGTGTGTAGATTAAACCTAGAACACATGTGCACATTGCACAACCACAGTATTATGAGCGGTCTATGTGTGGCACAGAACAGTGCCTGTCCAATCATACTGTGAGAACAGTAGCCCTGCATAATACCAAAGGGAATAATGATATACAGTGCACACCGTGGGGGCGTGTGAGAGTGCTTCATGCACAGTATTTCACACCTGGGGCATTGGTACCGTGTAACCAGGAGATGAGGCTAGCCAGGTGTGTGAGCAAACTGCTGCTACACAATACCCTGGCAGGATGCTACCAGTAGGAGGAACACTGTAGACCATCTAGGTCTACTCCTGACACAACAACAGGTCCGTCCCTGGTGGGATGAACCAACAGTTGTGGGTCACATCGATGTCACCACCTGTATCGGAGGACGTGGACTAAATAGATGAGGAGCCTGCAGACGCTTGGGTGGGGACAGTATACTGGAGGTGTAACGAGACATGCAGAGAGGGAAATGTGTGGAGGTGTAGTATGGCAGGACCAGCAACCAGGGAATGGATGGATGCTGTGTACATGGAGGTCGGCGGCCAGGGGAAGGTATGTCATTATGGTAGACATATGCAAATGAAGCAAAACAGCAATAGTGTAGTGGCCAGAGCATCCACCTAACGCCCACACATTCCCGGGTTGAGTCCCACTGCAGCACATCCTATTTTCCATGTGATATCCATATGTTACCTTCGTTGTGCCGTATAACCTACTAAGTAACATCTATATTTGCAAAAGAGTACTGCCTTAAATGCAAGTGTGAAGTGTCATACTGACTAAGGCACTAGTAGGCATGTGTAAGCACATAGCAGTAGTACGCATGGATACGCAGTGGTAAGTGTGTGCACGTGTATTCGCGCGGGGGTAAGCATTGCCTACATAGATTGAGCTAAGTAGATGCTAGCTGAGTGTAAGGTAATGCAACCCGAGCTTAGCATTGCTTAGCTCTGCACATACAAGTGCACACCCACGTACAACCACTGAAATGTCCCTAACTCACTCTGTATCCGACAGCTGGTGTTTTGCCCTGAAACACAATATACAGCCTGTGGAAGGGCCACATCCAGGATGCTGCACATCATACACTACGTGATGTACCATTAAACCATGACAGATGTACATAACCACTCATTCCACATACATATCATCCAACAGAATCAGTCAACAGCACAGGGAATGTAATAATAACACACCACACAACCTCTTAAGGCATGAATCACGGACATAGTGCGCCATAATGTGGGCACATATAGGGATATCTGTCATATCCTGCTCTAATACACTTCAAACATTGCAAGTTACATGGTTATATGTGGTAGAGCACATATATTGCTGGAGATGATATGTCTGAAACACATACATGTCTGCATGAATGACTGACCTTAGTCCTAAGGTCATCCATGTCAATTGCCAAGAGAATGAGGTACAGGCCACACATATAGGCCGAACATGCATACACATATGGACAGCTATACATCTGTTAATGTAGAGAGATAGACAGCTATAGGTGTATGTATGATTCACAAATAACCATATAACAGCAATCGTACAGAGATAGATTAATATGTTTCGTGTATATAGCCATATATATATATATATATATATATATATATATATATATATATATATATATATCTATATATATATATATATATCTCTACATACATACACACATATATATATATATAGAGAACATATATATATATATAGAACAAGCTTTACCCCTGTACCTTGGGTCCAGGTGGCAAGAGCCTGAATTCCCTACCCACCACCATTTGTAAAAACTTTGCAGATTTTTGCCTCATATTTGTTCTGTTCTGTTCCTCCTAAAATCTGTGGTTTCTGTATTTTTGTGTCTTTACAAAGTTCGCATTGTTGCCCGACAGCTACAGGTTCTCTGGTTTGATTCTTGGCTGGGGTGTCTTCTGTGTGGAGTCTGCATGTCCTTCCTGTATTTGTGTGGATTTCCTCTGGGTGTTCTGGTATCCTCCCATCTTACAAAGACATGTATCTGGAGTGTTTCCTCCTGGGCCTATGCTGAAAATTGGCTTTTGTTCCAAGTCGGACTTTCCTGGTTAACAAATGTTAAATAAATCAAAATGACAAGCATTTGAATTTTAGACTTCATATTCTTCAGAAAGTACATGGTAACACAAAACCTTTTATTCTAGCAATTTTCTAAGTTTATAAGATGGATATTTGAAATTTGTCCCTATTTTTGGGACTGTATTTCCCATTATTGGCTTCGTCCAGGTTTTTGTGCTAAGGTTGAGAGCTATGGTAAGAACTAAATTCACTGAATATGTTTGGGGGCTGTATTCCCCCATTACTGGCTTTATCCAGTTGTTTTTTGCTAAGAGGTTGATAGCTATGATGAGAACTGAATTCACTGAATATGTTTGGGGGCTGTATTCCCCCATTATTGACTTTGTTCAGGTGTTTTGTGTTGAGGTTGACAGCTATGGTGAGAACTGAATTCACTAAGTGGTAGTCATTTAAGTTTCAGTCTTCCTCTTACTCTCAAAACAGCTGATGTGGCAAAGTGATATGTTGCTCTGACTATTTTGCACAGGGTCCTGGGTCAAGACTTGGTAGTGAAATGTATGGTGGTAACACAGCATTCTATTCTAGCAGCTTTGAAACATTATACAAGCAATGTTTAAAATGTGTCCCTGGTTTTTGGGCTTTTGTCACCCCCCACCCAATAAACGTCTTTTTTCCAGATTTCTTGGGCTGCAAAGTTCAGAGATACAGCTGAGTGTTGAGTAGATTTTACAAGGAACTGCTTATGCTACGCCTGCTTGTATTGTTAATAGCACAACAGGTAGTGTACTTGCTGTTGATACAGAAGGCTATGGGTTCTACTCCCACAGTAGATAGATGCATTGCTGATGCTGTACTGTGTTGCAAAGGGGGTGGATGCTGCAGTCCTTTTTGGTGAAGATACCTAGTAACTATGAACCTATCAGTTTGCCATTCATTCCCTTTTGCTATATTACTAGCTTATAATTTTTTTAGTGTAAAATAGCCAATTTATTCCTCAAGTGCAACAGGCTCTTTATTTGTAGATGAAACAATGAAATATAAAGTTGTTTGCTAGCAGCAACCTCTTCATTAGTTACAGATCTCTTTAATGTGGAATTATTTAGATGACTTTTACTTCTTCAGAGATTGTGCATATTTACTGATACTGGTAGATTGTAGAAGTTTGAATAGACTTTTATGATGGAAATGTTCTGAATTGGGCAGTTTTGAATGCATTTTGTTTCATTGTTTACTGGAAAAATGTTCAAAACAATAAATTTAAAATGCCTTCTAAAACTGTACTGTATTGTACAAGGAATATAATTTAAGGGTCTATATTGGAACTTAAAAGGCTGAAAACAGAAAATATTGAAGCGGCTGTTAAGCAAATTCTTTCCCTGGGAAAGAATTTGCTTGGCTGCTTCGATACTTTTCCGTTTTTGGCACTGTAGTGCTGTCTCACAGTTGGTATATTTAAGTAGGGGGTGTGTGTGGGGGTGAAGCCCCCCACTTAATGTAATGTTTGAAATTCATTTTTTTTTTTTTGTTGTTGGAACAGCAATTATTTTCCCTTGGAGAAAATCGCTTTTCTGACCGACATTGTAAGCTTTTGCTTACATAGGGTCGATCAATCACCGTTCACTTTTTTAAGTGTTCTGTGATTTAATATAGACTCTAATTTAATACAGTCAGGAAGGTGTATCAAAGACCATGTATATGTTTCGTGTGTAAGGGGCCTGTGATTTGAAAACAGCCCAAAGTTAATCTTTATCTGCCACTGGCAAAATGTATTTTTTTTTTATGTGGGTTTCAATGCTGTTTCAATGAATGTGAGTTTCAAGGGCAGAGAAGTTTTAATGCTCTCTGTTTTCATTGTGAGAGTACATTGCTTTGTTTAACAGATAGTTATTAGTGTTTGTACTGTAAAATGCAAAATAAAACTGTCAAATGAAGTCCAAATCATCACAGACGTAAAGCAGTATGCACATTAGTGTTTATGGTAAATGGGGTGAAATAGCCAATAATGGTTCATTCGAATGGCTGCAAGGGGGAGGCTCCATTCAACCATTATTTTGTGAGGGGGGAAGGGTGGCAAACTCAAAGACAGCCCCAGCTGAACTATAACTCTCAACTGTCCATATTTTTGCAGAATGAATAGATTTTTGCTTCTTATTTTTGGTTTGTTCCTCATAAAAATTGTGGTTTTCTGGCAAACCATTTAGGAATTAAGTCACTAAATAATGACAGACACTGAGTTTCAGACTTTATAACCTTCAGAAAAATGCATGCTAAAGCAAGACCTGTTATTTTATCAACTGTCTCAGTTTATACAAGAGCAATTTTTAGTACTGTTTATGTTCCCCCAATATAGTTGGCCTTGTCCATATTTCCTGCATTAACAGGTTGAGAGGTACATGCAAATAAATTGCTTTGTAGAATTAGGCATATCCAAACCTCTTAACTGTCCCCAATTTTGGCTCAAAATGTTGCTCTTCCCCTAATAATTCCTCTGCAAAATGGCAATTTTGGAAGAAAATATGGAGGGTTTACAATTAATAAATAACTGTAATAATCAGAGTTACAGATTACTTTTATTTCAGAAATGCTTGTAGATTCTTTTATTTTGTCAGCTGCTCAAGTTAGCAGTACTAATATTAAAAAAAGTGTCCCTTCTTTGACAGGTTCCCAGCTGTATTGTGTCGCTATTTTATATTTTTGCATCACATTTTTGGTCCTTTTTTCATAAAATTGTGTTTTTTTTGGCAAATTAGCGGCAAATCAATAAAGACTGAAGTTAGAAAATAATGACAGACATTTGCGTTTCAGATTTCATACCCTTCAGAAAATTCATACTAATGCAAGACCTACTATTATCTTTCTAAGTTTATAAGAGCAATATTTAAAAATTGTCCTTATTTTTGGGCCTTTGTCCCACTTCTGTGTATGGCTCTTTCCAGATTTCTTGCTCTGAGGTTGAGAGGTATGACAAATGTGTCAGGGTCATCACAGTCAGCCACAGACATTTCAAATTGTGGCATACTTGTTGCACCCTACTCCCCCATGTAGTGACTCTGGATGTGTCCAAGCAAGACAAGGAGTAGTTATGCGGTGTAAATGTGCAAAGTATCCCCCCATTCAAGGTAGACACAAGTACTACAGTGGCTTTTCATCCGTCCTTGATTTTGCAGAATGTTCTGGTTTCTGTTATACTTTTATACTGTCAATTTATGCTTATTATTCAGAAAGTGCCTGTTGCTCTGTGATTAAGTAGCAATGCTTTAATGACCATCAGGTAAGCTTGTCTGAGATTGTAAGATGCAAGTAAGCTTTAATAAGCATACTGTTAAAGAAATGCCAACATTGAAAGCCTTTCTGTTGCCATGCAGAGAATACTTACATAACTAGATAACGTATAAGCCTTGGGTATTGAAATGCATATGACAGTTTTTGTAATGAAGGACAGGATTACAGTATTTTCAGAAGTTTATTACATTTCTTGGAGACTTGCAGTTATCTTTGCAGGCTTTACCTGTAAACTAAACAGAATGCCAATCTATCATGTGTGGTCCATAACCTGTGCAGTAATCCTTTAAGCAATGTATCAGCTTGTTTCTTGTTTGCTTTTCATTTTTTACTTTGATCATGTTTTCCCCATGAAACAAGTAGATAGTTGTTGTCAGGCAGCAGGTCTTTTTTAGATAAGAAACATTATTACAAGTCGGGGTATCATAAAGATTGCTACTTTCAGCATGTTACTTGGTACTTTAATAAAGCTGAATATAAATTATAATTAGAACTGCAGTGCAAGAAGTGGTTTGAGTTGAGTGCTGCTTGTTTTTCTTATACTTGATTTTGACATTCATTCCAGTAATGCATTTAAAAAGTAATTTATTTTTTCATGCCTCACAACCTTTTTGTTTCCATCTAGATATTAAGTAAGCTGTCATGCAGCCAATGCATTGAAATATTTTTTTTCTTCTACACTTCATTTTGTCTTGATTGGACTGTCATAATGACAGTTTGGCACCGAGGGCAGCATATTTTAATTAAAGTTACATTTTTTGTGGTTTTGAGCATAGCTCTTCCCCTTTCTAGTTGGCCGCACCCCTTCCCATTGACCCCACCCATTCAGCTGTCTCCTGCAGCCCCCCTTTGATTTAAAGTCACCAGCCGCCACTGGTTAGCAGCCAAATATATTGCTTACCCCATCTCCATTCTCATCAATAGAACCATCACTGAAGGACATATCCTCAGACTTTGGAAAGTCTCTCATATTATTCCCCTTCATAAGGGGGGAGACTCCACTAAACTCTCCAACTATTGTCCCATAGCCGTACTTTCTCCTTTATCTAAGATCTCCCAACATGGGTTCCGACCTTCCCATAGCACAACTACTGCCCTCCTTTCCTTTATTGACACCATCAACAAAAAACGTAATTTTAACATGCTCTCTTCTGCACTTTTCATAGACCTGTCCAAGGCTTTTGACATGGTAAATCACACTATACTCATAAACATTCTCAAATCTCTGTCTCTCAACCCACTAGCTATAAAATGGTTCCATTCCTACTTAAATAACAGACATCAAGCTGTGCTCTAGAACAACATTCTTTCTACCCATCTACCTGTTAATATTGGTGTCCCTCAAGGGTCCATACTGGGCCCTCTCCTGTTTTCTATATTCATCAATGACCTTCAACAAGTAGTTCCCCAAGCTACATGTATACAATACGCTGATGACTCCACACTTATATGCTCAGCCACATCTGTATCAGAACTTCACTCCCTTTCACAAGACGTATTTAACTCTGTAGAACTATGGTTTACAAAACGCTGTCTCCTATTAAACCCTAAAACAACTAAACTTCTCCTTTTTACACCTACCAGTAAATCTCCCCCAATAGACTTCACTGTATCATCCAATAATGGTATACTCATATCCCAAGATCTAACTACCAAACTACGAGGTATCACCATAGACAATAACCTAAACTTTGATGCCCATATCAACAACATTCTGAAAACTACTAATAAAAAAATAGGCTCTCTTTATAGGATCAAATCCTTCCTCACTCCCGCAACTAGAAAAACTATTGCCCACACCCCTCTAATATCCACCCTTCTTTATGCCTCACCCATATTTACCAATCTGTCAAAAAATAACCTTAAGAAACTAGAAAACTCCTATAATAACATAGCCAAGTTGCCATGGGTAACCCATACAGAACACACCACTGTATTAATCTAAAGCATCTAGGGTGGCTTGAATTACAGCAGCAGCTGAAATTTAATCAACTGGCCGTCGTCCACAAAATACTTTATCAACCTGCCAAAACATCCATCTTATCTAACCTTATTCACCTCTATGATAACCTGAAGTCCCTAAGATCTTCACAAAAATTTCTTGTATATATCAATAAATCAAACAATAGAGCTGGCGACTCTCTTTTTTCTAATTCTATTGGAAAAACCTGGAACCTACTTCCCTCTGAACTTACCACACTTCCCACTATTACTCTGTTTAAAAATAAACTTAAGCTCTTCCTGAAAACACATTGGATGTGCCCCTGTACTAAACCTGACTGACCAACTTACCCCTTATCACTTGAATCAACCTTACCTTCTCATCTCTGAAACTGTTTCATCTTAACAACGTTTATGCTTCCTCTTCATCATAGTCTTACTTATTACTCAATTCTATAACAAGTGTAACATATTACTTCTAGATGTATTACTTAACTGCTTCTCCATTTCATTCTCCTTTATCTTCCTTTCTTATCTACATCTGTACTATATTTTCTTTCTTTTCTTAGCTAGTATTCTTTAGCAACAATTAAATGTAACTTCATATTAATTATACTAAGTCTAGTCAAATATGTGTAGCCTTTTTTATATGTACTTTATAAATTTGCAACCTCATATTATTTCTGTTTTCTTTACGGAAAATGTATTTGCATTCTAAATATGTACTTATGTAGATGTGAACTTTATTTGAAATGTGTGGAGCTTTTCTCCCCGGGCCTCTACTGAAAATGGACATATATCCAGCTAGACTAGCCCTGTCAACAAATGTAAAATAAAATAAATTACTGGGCTATCAATTTCCCAGAGGTGTACTTCTAGGTGAGTGACATGAGCAGCCTTGCCAAAGTTTAATATATGTATTGCACGGAGTGTGAGTAGCCTAACAAGCATTTCAGTCTACACAGTCAGAGGCAGACAGGCACACACACAAACACACACTCACACAATTGACAGGTCTGGGGTTAGTACTACTACCTGACTACTCTGTCACTACATCAGTATGCAGTTATGGGATGCGTCATGCATTTTACTGAGCTATAGCTCTCCCAAAGGTGTAATTCACATTGGATGACCTCAGCAGGCTTGCAATACTACTGCTATGGGGAGGGCAGTGTATTCATGGGCCATACCCCATTCATGTAGGGGTTGACATGCCAAATGCGGGCACACACGGGGTCATATGTCACAGGTGCATGTATACTAGATGGCTGCTTCCTTGTACAGTCTTGTTGCACAGCTGGCACGTACACCACATAGTCTGTCATGCTGACAGGTACTGGGGGCTAATATCCGCAGTGGGTTACATCCGCATGTGTTGGGGGCCCTTAGGCTGTGTGCCAGTTGGGACAGGCCTGCATGGCTCCTTGTCATTGTCACCCTCTTCCACACATCTATGCCTGTGTGCCTGTGGCTTATTATAGTGTGTTGTCCTTACATATTTGTCTGCATTCCTATCAACTATGTGTGCAAGGCAGGAGTGGTGCATCCTGACATGTGTTCACACTGAGAACTACAACTTCCAGATATGTCTGGTCCACTGGTGTTTGCAGACATGGCCTTCATGTGTTTAAGTGCGTGAGAATGCCCAGTATAACCTCTCAGTATGTTGTTGACTGACATTGCCTTCATTCCTCTAAGTGTGTGAGCATGCCCAGTATGGCCATCTGTGTTACATGTGTGGACCACGTCCAGGTTGTCTGTACTGCGGTGCTGACCTTTTGTTGTACACCAACAGGTAGCATGCTGTGTCTGCAGGGTATCCATCAGTCATTTGCCATTGACTGTTGCTACATTACTGCATAGCGGGGGGGGCACCTGAGTGTTTCTACTGTTCTACACAGGAGTGGGGGGGCACACCTGACTGTTACTTTATGTGTACGTTGGATGGGGGGGAGCACCTGACACTTGTACACATTTGCTAGGACTGTACTGGTAAGTCAGGTACTCCATTTCCATCTGTAATCTTACCTATCCTGCTGGCTAGGGCTTACCAGTGTAGTACAGATCCTAGCTTTGTTTACCTACATATTAGTGTCTGACTTCCTAGCCTTCACAACATACATCTGACTGCCTGGCCTGCTGCAGTCTGTCTGTGTAGGCCTGGGGAGGGGTTAACCATAGGGCACATTCGGAGGCCATAATACAGCATTTGTTTGTGTTTGTCTTCACCTGTCCTGCTGGCTGAGACTGTTGCTGGGTATGTGATCCTTCTTGACTGGTATGTGTGGCTATTATGGACACCCCTGTCACTCAGGCCATTTCCTGCAGTGGGTGTTGTTACCCTGTGTAGTATTGGCTACTATGGTGACTCCAGTTTGTGTTACAGATCTCATGCTGCCACTATGGGTGTCTACTCTCTGCTGCCTTGATATCCGGCCACCCAATTCCCTTGCATGTTCACATCCATACCATAGCTACAGGTAAAAACACATTCTACTCCGTTTGACAATTGGTAAGTTGATTGACTTACCTTGAGGGTGTGCCAGACTTGAGGATGGTGCTGGAGGGCTGCCTATGTCGGATGCACATAGTACACTCTCTATACATGGTTAGGCACAGGTAGTGTCATGTTTGGCATTCCTTTTACTGTCTGTGTGAGTTGGAGATTGGTGTCCTTCTCTGGGGCCCTACTGTGTCAGTGCATATGCTATGCGTTGCCTCTTTTGCAAGGCCAGGGCATACTGGGCACACCCCCTTCTGCCTACTGGAGCAGGCTCAGGTTGTTCCTCCTCCGAGTCACTCTGTACCTGTATAGGCCTTGGCACTGGTGGGGGGGTGTGGCCCTGCCCCATGCTGTTCCTGTTGCAGCTGTTTCCGCAGGATCATATTGTGTAGCATAGCACATACCATTACTATTTGGGTACATGTAGCTGGTGAATACTGCAGGGCTCTACCGGATGTGTCCAGACACCGGAACCATGACCTGAGCATCCCAAACACATGCTCTATTATATGTCTGGCCTGTGCGTGTGCATCATTATGGTGTTGTTGTTCAGGTGTGTGTGCATTTCTTATGGGTGTCATCAGCCATGGCTCCAGTGGGTACCCAGCATCCCCCACAAGGTGACTGTAGGGGATGTCCACATCGGCAAATCTGTGGTACAGCTGTGTCAGTTGCCATATGTGCGAATCGTCATAGCTTCCAGGGAAGCCAGCACACACATTCAGAATAATGCCCTGGGCATCACATACAGCCTGGCAGTTGATGGAGGGGATGCCCCGGCAGTTAATGTAGGCCCTACCCTGCTCTCCGGGTGGTGCTTTGATGCATACATGCATGCAGTCTATAGCACCCACTACCCCAGGGTAGTTAGCTACTTGGTGGAAGAGATGCATATTGCAGGTCAACACCTCACGTGTGTTGAGGAAATATACGTGCTCACTGGCATGTGCTGACATGGCATCCAGGAATTGGTGGAATACTCTGGATGCTGATGCCTGTGAGATGCCCATATTATCCCGAGTTGTAGTTTGGGAGGTACCTGTGGCTAGTATACCTAGGGCTACACAAACCTTGGCATCCACTGGGATGGGTTCCCCTCGGCAAGTGTGGTGTGTCAGGTGTGGCCTGCACAGCTCAGCGATTTGCTGTAGGAGGTCTCTGTCCACCCTATAGTGCTCCACTATCTCCAGCTCATGTAGCCCCTGGTAGGTTAACCTGGGTCTGTACACTCTTCTCTGTCTCCTCACTGTGGGTTGTTCAGCAGCATTGACATCCTCACCACCCTCATTCTCTTGCACATTTTGTTCTGTGTTGCCTGCTGCAGCCCTTCTCATTTTGTAGGTTTAGTTTTAAAATTTCCCTGCTTGTATACACCGGTGGTGTAGAGTGTGGAAAAACCAGGGGGTAGGTGTTTGCTTGGTTTATAGTGGTGTTCTGGGCTGGGCTGGTCTGCTTCCTGTGTGATTAGCTGATTCTGATACATTTCACCTGGCAGCTCGACTAGGTCTCCTTGATTACCTTCCTACTGCTGTTTTCCTTTCCCATTGCCTCCCTGTTTAGGCCTGTGTGCGCGCCGCGTGAATGGAGTGCTCAAATGTGCACAGGACTGCTTTTTCCTGGTTTAACTTCCTTTTTCTTCCTGTACAACACACCCACTTACACTTTGTAGAGAGTGCTAGGCAGGTTTAGACACACCCCTAGCTTAGCTGTGCTACGCTAGGAGCAATCCCAAGCCACAGGTCTCCAATCCACTTACAGTATGCCTGACACTCCCCCCATGATGTCACCTATATCCTAGTCTTGCACCCAGCTATTTATACTCTTACACTCTTGGGACCTGCCTCATACCCTGGGAAAATCTGGGATTCACTAATCCTTCCCTCATTTGTATAGGATTGTATGCTAATGCATAGTTACATGTCCCACACT
>NC_056744.1:976998527-977066027 GCF_019279795.1 Protopterus annectens
TACATGTCTTACACCAGGCTGACACTACCTGTTACTCCTTCCTTCTCTTCCTTTCTCTCCCTTGTCTTCCGTCTTCTTTCCTTCTCCCTTCTCTTTCCCCTGCTCTTCTTTTCCCCCCTTTCCTTTCCTCTCTTCTCTTATTAGCCAAAGCACCAGTTACTTCTCTGATAGCGCCCTTCTTTAACTCCATTTCCTAATCTCCCCAACTGCAAAATCTCTTTCCTTTCTCTTAGTCTTTTGCTCATATTTAAAATGCTTAAAATCTGTACCATCGGTTATCACAATTGATTGTACTTTACTAGGTGTTCAATATCCTATGATTGCTGTTTAATTTACTGTATGATTTTCTGATCTTACTTTATTTATCCTGCATATTGATTCTACTATTTGTTGTTGCACTTCATGTGATAATATTATGTAGTTTATTAATTGAACTATGTATGTTAGAGCTTTTCTCCATGGGCCTCTTCTGAAAATGGGATTCATGCCAAATAAATAAATACATAAAATATTTTACTCAGAATTTTTTGATTCTAACATACCTTTAGAGATACTGAAAAAAATTATTTCATCCTTTAACTTAGTTCACTGTTTTTGTATATTCTCATTCCGTCACAAACGTTTATGCTGCAATAAAGGAAATAAAATGTCAAGTTGCAAAAAGCATAAGCCAGATACTTTTATTTGTTACTTCAGCTAATCTCATTCATGTGACATCAGTAGAAGTATTGACATATGTATGGTTCAGACATCAAAGACACATTTCGTTTTACATTATCTATTGTCATCTAATTTCCAGTTTATTCTTACTTGTTGCTTGTTCCTGATAAATGCTGGCAGACATTAATGTTAATATATGTTATGTTGTACTTTGCTATTTCCCATGTCTGGTTTTGAACAGCATACTCTCATGCACTAAATTTTATCACAGCTTTATGTCTTTAACCACACCCATGCTAGGAAAAATATTAAATATGAGGTATAACAGTTCTGATTATGCTGGTTACTATGTTTAGCAATCATTGTAATAAGTTCTGAGGTGTTTGGCAAAAAAAGTCATTGCATATGTATCAAATGTAACCCTATTTTGCAGCACCACAGTTACATTATTTTTAGATTCTTGGCAGAATATATTTGCTATACTATTCAGTGTATGTTTTTCTTAGAAAATCCTGCCCTGTGCTGCAGCAGATAAATATATAGCAGTTATGTCAATGTATATTCATACACCATCTTTAAAAATCCTGTCTGGGCAGCAAAACAGATAGACTATAACAACTAGTAGACTTACATGAGCCAAATATAGCGTGGGCTTGTTATACAGTTATTGATGCATCTAAAGTTTTCCTTGAGACTTCTTCAGGTATATTCATTTATGAAAATGAAAGTTCCTTACTTAGCATAAGTTACTTGAAGTTCAAACTTCTCAGTCTGACACTTGTTTGGCATTCTTCAGCTGCCATGTTCATAAACTGCTGCTGCTGTTGGGTAGATTTTTTCAGTTCCTTCTTTCTTCTGCCAGACCCTGCTGAGGGGATCCTCATGGCTTCAGACATTTTCAGCACAAACTTAATTTCAGCTGACTTCAGTTTATTGCATTGCATGTTTGGGTATTTAAGAAGAATGGTATTAAGGGGTGTACCTACTTTTTTGTAAGTGAATGTGTGACGAAACTAGGGGTATGTCCATATTAACCAATAGGAGTTTTCTGTAAGGTTATTTAAGCATTAAACCTATGATAGGAGGGAAAGTTCTTATTACTGGATAAAAGTGCTTAGCTGATTTCTCTGTCTTGTATATATTTTTATTTTTTGTGGTTATTTTAGAAATTAATTAAAGGTGGTGATTGTAAGTACCTTGGCACTGTTTCTTTCAAAGACGTAGTTTGGTTATTTATTTATTTATTTTATTTATTTATATTTGTTGACCGGGAGTGTCCGACTGGACATAGGTCCATTTTCAGCAGAGGCCCGGGGAGAAAGGCTCCACAGTTAAAATAAACAGACAGTAGTTACATTGGATTACATAGCGATTAACAATTTAACATAGCAAACTTACAACATATTTACAGTTGAAGAACATAGTACATCAGTAGACAACTAGAATATTTATCTGTGAAGTACATAACAGACATTAACAAATGTTACAATAAGAAGTTCCTGCTGTATTATAAGTACTAGGCTTATGAGCATCTAAGCTTGCTATAATCAAGGTAGTTAGTGGAATGGAAAGAAAGATAGTGGTTGGATGGGGTGGGTGATATTAGAGTGGGAGTTGCAAGGGCATAGCCAGCATGTTTTTAGGTGCGCTTTTAGTAAAGTTTTGAAGTGGGTGCATGATGGTACAGAGGTAATTGTGGGTGGGAAGGAGTTCCATAATTTGGCTATGGTGCAAGAGAATAGTGCTTCACCAGCAGAGTTATTGGCTTTAGTGATCTGCAAGTGATTATCTGTGAACATTGATAAATTTCAGTTATGTCAATTTCTGTCTCAGGATGAAGTTCCCATTTGCTAGATATTGCCAGGGCATTGGTGAGAATGAGACCCTGAGACACATGTGATACTTTTAAATTTTTACCATGTAATTTTTTAGCCACATAGTTGTTATATAACTGAAACAAGATAGACAAGATGGCACAATTTTACTAAGAGCAAGAATGCAGTATAATATAATACATGTATAGGCCCAGCTACTCTGTGTTGTATTTACAAGTATTTACAATATAAGACAAATTAAATGCCTGTTCATACATTAAAGAGGGTTCCTATTAAATGAATGAAGACGCATTCTTTCAAATGCATCTTGATCGAAATTGAAAGCACGAAAAGGCAAAATAGCGAAACGGCATATAAGCAAATTCTTTCCCTGGGAAAGAAATCGCCTGGCCGCTTCCATTACTTTGCCATTTTTGTGACTGTAGTGCAATCTCAGAGTTTATATATTTAAGTAGGAGGGATTGGGGGTGTGGGGGTGAAGCCCCCCACTTTATGTAATGTTTTACAATTTTTTTTTTTCTGAAACAGCGATTTTTTTTTTTTCCCTTGGAAAAAAATTCCTGTTCTAAGCGTTCGAGATTGTAAGCTTTCACTTACATGGGTTTGATAAATCATCATTCAATTTTTTAATTGTTCAATGATTTAACATAGACCCCATTAAAGAATGTACAAACGAAAAAACAAGAAGGTGCACCATAAGCCGCATAAACAGGAATAAAAATTCTCTTTCTCCAAATGATAAAAACCACGTTTAATGTAATAAGGAACAGACGAACAAACTGCAGTATATACGTTAGCACTTTCGCGTTGTAGTCAACGCTTCATCAGACATAAAAGCAGTCAAATAACTTCCATTTAAATACACATGATGACATCACTTCCCATTAGAATCAACAAATCAAAATGCAAACAACTAATAAAACAATCAAGGGACAAAATAAGATGATGAAAAAAAGAGAAAAAAAGCACAACAACATGTTCAATAAAATGTCATTATATACAATAGCTAGTGCCTAAGGGGTCTACTAACTAAAAACGGCTTAAGTGCTATCCTGTCATTTAGCCCAAACCTATGGGCTTGCAACTTAAGTATCCATTTGGCTTCCCTTTCTTCAGTGTGGTTTTTAATATTGCCCAACCTGCCATTTTTGAAGACTAACTCTAATACCTGAAACTTAAAAATATGAGAGCGTCCTTTTTCTGTTATATGCTTAGCTAGGGCATTGGTAATATTGCCCTTTTCAATAGCATAGACATATTCCCTAATGCGTTCGCGTAAAGATCTTGTTGTCATTCCAACATAAAAAATCTTGCATAACAGGCATTCAGCAATGTATACCAAATTAGTAGATCTACAGTCAGCATAGTGCTTAAAACTGTAAGAGCGTTGTGTTACAGGGTGTGTGAAGCAATCAGAGTGCGATATGTGTTTACATTGATTGCAAGAATTGCAAGCAAATGTACCTGTCCTGTTGGAAAGTCTGACATTCTGGTTGCCCCTATCATAACAAAGTAGTCTATTGAGAGATAACATATTCCTATAAGCTACACGGGGTCTCTCTTCTACCAAACTCTTAATCCTTTCATCCATCATCAGAAGTCTCCAATTTTTGTTAAGAACACCTAGAATATGATGGTTCCTGTTGGTAAACGGAATAACAATCCTATTCACAGAGGATGTAGTGTTAGTCTTGTGGGAATGTATGTGGGAGTATGATTTATTAATCAAATGGGGCTCCTACATCTTCCCTAAGGAGATCACCCATAGCGATGTCAACAAGTACTTGTGTTCGATCATAACCTCTAGACATGAAATTCTTAGCTAATTATGATTTATGATGGTTATAAGCACTATTCTGGGATGTTAATTTGGAAATCCTAACTGTCTGATTCTTAACTATGTTCCGATGCACGTGCCTAGGATGCATGCTGTTTTGGTGCAACAGGCTATTCTTCCAACAGGGTTTCCTAAATAGCTCAGTATCAAAGCCATTGGATCCCTTAATTATCTTAACATCCAGAAACTCAATCTCATTGGCCGAGTATGAACATTCAAAACATAAAAAATCTGTTGTCTCATTCAAATAAGATGTGAAAGCTAGCAATTGTTCAATAATACCACCCCACAACAAAAAAACATCATCTACAAACCTGTTGTAATATTTAAGATATTTTACGTGGTCCAAACCAGTGTTTAAGACATGTGTCTCTTCCCATTGTGCCAATGGGTAATGAAGAGTTTGGTAGAAGAGAGACCCCGTGTAGCTTATAGGAATATGTTATCTCTCAATAGACTACTTTGTTATGATAGGGGCAACCAGAATGTCAGACTTTCCAACAGGACAGGTACATTTGCTTGCAATTCTTGCAATCAATGTAAACACATATCACACTCTGATTGCTTCACACACCCTGTAACACAACGCTCTTACAGTTTTAAGCACTATGCTGACTGTAGATCTACTAATTTGGTATACATTGCTGAATGCCTGTTATGCAAGATTTTTTATGTTGGAATGACAACAAGATCTTTACGCGAACACATTAGGGAACATGTCTATGCTATTGAAAAGGGCAATATTACCAATGCCCTAGCTAAGCATGTAACAGAAAAAGGACGCTCTCATATTTTTAAGTTTCAGGTATTAGAGTTAGTCTTCAAAAATGGCAGGTTGGGCAATATTAAAAACCACACTGAAGAAAGGGAAGCCAAATGGATACTTAAGTTGCAAGCCCATAGGTTTGGGCTAAATGACAGGATAGCACTTAAGCCGTTTTTAGTTAGTAGACCCCTTAGGCACTAGCTATTGTATATAATGACATTTTATTGAAGATGTTGTTGTGCTTTTTTTCTCTTCTTTTATTATCTTATTTTGTCCCTTGATTGTTTTATTAGTTGTTTGCATTTTGATTTGTTGATTCTAATGGGAAGTGATGTCATCATGTGTATTTAAATGGAAGTTATTTGACTGCTTTTATGTCTGATGAACCGTTGACTACAACGCGAAAGCGCTAACGTATATACTGCAGTTTGTTCGTCTGTTCCTTATTACATTAAACGTGGTTTTTATCATTTGGAGAAAGAGAATTTTTATTCCTGTTTATGCGGCTTATGGTGCACCTTCTTGTTTTTTCGTTTGTGCATTTGTCCTTATTCTTGAAGGTGCTTCACCTGGCAGGAACTATCTGCATTTTCCATTAAAGAATGTCCCAAAATTTCTTGCTAAGTAGACTTCTCCTGTTGCCTGGCAAGTGAAATCATTGTATTTCAGCTTTTTTTTTTTTTTGCAAGTAGACAAAACGCTTAATGCCATTGTCCTTCTGCACATACTTGCACACTTGTCAGAACAAAACTTCTGTCCACTAGAAATCTGTATTGCAATCATTTTTTGATGTATTAAAAGCGTAACAGATTAGTTATATACACAAGGATGTCCAGAGTGCAGTGCAAAATCATCCTGTTCTACCTGACTTATAATTATGATTAAAACATACAAAATCCATTTCAAATAGATGCACATCACATCTCACATAAAAATAATTTTCTGGACACAACGGTTCATTGAAATAAGTAAATTTATTTGTGAACTGCACCTTGAGAAATACTAATGAGTGAACCTAAACTACTGAGAGCTAGGCCGATTTTATTCTAGTTTATTAGCAAAATTAGCTATCAGGCCAAATGGATGTTTTAAGATATTCTCCAATAGATTCATAACTCTCTTCTTTTGGTCTTCTTTCTGATATGACCAATTGTTATAAATGCCCATCTATGATGAATATAAACTATTTATTTCATTACCAATGACAGTATGAAACCCAAGTTCCATGTTCAAAGTATTTTACTAGCCTGCAAAGTTTCTTATATCCCATCTGTGTCCCTTGGAGCTATGTCCTAACTTAATGATATTGCATGACTACTAACGCTGCCTGACAATGCCTCTAAGTAACAAAACATAGCTATGCTTTCCTATTTCACTTTCACAGAGGTAAAAGCAGCGTAATGTCTAAAATATCCTGTCTGAAACACCCATATAACAGTCCCCCCTTAAAATGGATTACTTGATCATTGAAATTAATTTATTTCATTCACAAAAAGGGACAAAGGAGACCTGATTCAAAGCTATATCAGATAACCAAAAGTATCCTGCTGTTTCCATGAAAAGAACTGACAGTATTTCCTTCATCTAATGATTCTTGTCCTCAAACCAACACTAAGAAATAACTCAGTGGGACAAGCAGGGGTCATGGTAAAAATAGTCAAATGGTAAGTTAGAAATTAATGCACTATGACTCTGTTTCTGCCACAGTTCTCAAAACTACAGGACTTTTTACAGCTCCATTAAGAGAAAATTCACCCAAACAGCCATACTCAGGTTAATTCATTTTTGAGTGTGTAAATATCCTTATTATTTTCTTGTTCTTTCTTCTGACTAGTGTTATTTTTCACTCCATATATCTCAGCATGCTATAAGCTCTTGAGAAAACTATGTTTCATTCATTCCTTATGTCCCATCATGCTATAGGCTTATGAAAATTTTCCTTTCTTCGTCCCAGCATGCTAAGGAATCTTATTTTATTTATTTATTATTTATTTTACATTTGTTTACCGGGCTAGTCCAGCTGGATATATGTCCATTTTCAGTGGAGGCCCGGGGAGAAAAGCTCCACTACATACTACTAAACAGTGTCAGATATACATCAATATACAATAATAGGAAAACAAAAAAATATGCAATAAATCTTATAACAAGTTGTATAAACTTTTGAGTAGAGTCTAAAAGTAGGATGGTAAAAAAGAAAAGATGAAGAAAAAATTAAATACTCTGTAAGAGTATATACAAGAGAAGAGAGAGAAAGGTCGTTAAGGAATTAGGTAAAGATGGGGAAAAAAGAGAGCTAACCAGGGTTATGACAAGAACAGAGCCAATGGTTATTTAGAAATAATTTTAGTTTAGTTTTAAATAGGGAGAGTGAAGTTAGGGATGTAAGGTCTTGTGGTAAGTTGTGGTAAGAATCTTAAAAATATATGTTTCATGATAATCATCAATTAATCAATACCTAATATTTTATCATTTTTATATTAATGCCTTACATGTTGAGCAGCATAGTATTAAGATTATACAAAATCAGCTAAAATTATAAAAAAATTAAACGTCTTTCTAATTATTATGTATATAGATTGGTCACCATTATCCATTGTGAACTGTCATCCTCTCTTTCATGTGAAAAGGATGTAACTTGCTGAAATCTGCTAAAATTATCTCGGATCTTATTTTCCTTATCTGGCATGAACATGCAACATTAATTCCCCAGCAAGCTACACATTCCTCCTTTTGAAGCAAGGATGAAATCAAGTGCCATCCTATTCTTTAAAAACTGCTGTCCTCACTTCACTGTTAATCTTGTCTATACTGTGGAAAGTGACATCACTAAGAACCTCCAATAAGTTTGATAGCTTTATCAACTCCATAATTACTTTTGGTGTTCCATACCATGGAGAACACCTGTTCTTAATATGACCTCATCTCCTCAATCCATGTGAGACAACCATTTAAAAGTAGTCTGTTCTAAATCATGATGATAAATCTAATCATCATCTATCTTGCCTAATGGATTATAATCAAATAGGCTGACAACTGCTCACCTTTTCCTGTAATTTTTTTACCTTTTCTGGAGGACAAGTAGAAGCCTGTTTTACAAAAGGAACTATATACTTCAAATAATATGATCCATACCATCCCTAGATAAACAGCTATAAGCTCTTTTTCCACAAGCTATAAGCTCTTTTCCCCAGATATAGTAATAACTCTCATAGAATGGAATCTCATCCTCTATATGAAGAATGTGTGCTAAATAAAAGAGATCAAAGGTTAAAACTGTTGGGCCATATATTTAATCCTCCCTGCACTCCATTTGCTTCTGGTATATATTCACAAGTATTCATCCATACACTTTATTCATTGTCATTCCCTTTCTCTTACTGGAAATCTCTGGAAATTCAGAGATTTTTGAATGGTTTAAAAAAGAAACATGGGCACAGAAAAGAATAAGAGACCCAATTTAGTGCAATATTTATGCAAAGGAGAAATCCAGACTAACCAATACAAAAAAGAGCAGCTCTAAAGATATTTGAAAAGAAATATGGGTAGAGGCACTCAGATATGAAAAATTCCACAGTACAAAAAAAAGAACACAAATGGGGATGTAAAAGAAAAGACTAGTAAGGTAGAAGTTAAACAAATAGAAACTGAAGGTATGGATACCTGCAAAGTGAAGGATTTAGTGTAAAAGGTCTAACACAGATCATGTGACAGCCTCATAGAACAATGAGTCCCCAAATTAAAGAGAAACTGTCTGGTGGAACCAGAGACATTTGAAGAAGAAATCTGGCATGGTAAAGAAAAAGAGATTTGATATGGTGCAATATCTATAAAAAGGAGAAAGCAAAACTAATCAATGCAAAAAACTAGCACCAAAAATATTTGAAGAGAAATACAGGCAAAGTTACCTGGATATGGAATATTTTGCAATACAGAAAATAAGAAACCAAAGGGGAAAGTAGAAAAGAGGATTAATAATGGAGAAGTTAAAGAAAATTTCTTTCTTAAAATTTTTCTTAAAAATAGAAACTGAAATTAATGGAGAAGTTAAAGAAAAATTATTTCTTAAATTTTTTCTTAAAAATAGAAACTGAAGTTATAGTTTACCTATGAAGGATTTAGTGTAGAAAATCGAACTCAGGTAATGTCACAGCATGAGGAAACAATGAGTTCCCAAATTAAAGAGAAACAGGTGGAACAGGAAGCATCTGATCAATTGCCACATGAAGATGTTCTGGAGTCTTCAGGAGGAAACCAGTATAAAAGTTCAGTTGGAGTTGCACAGCAAGGAAAGGAGCCGGAAACAGTGATAACTTTGACAAAGGCAATGTTGTACAGTGATGAGCTAATGAGTTCCCATATGAAAGAGCAAAAGATGTTGTAGGATGCAGCTGAAGAAATGTCACAGGAAGACAATCTGGAACTTTCTGTAGAATGCCTGCAGAAAACAGAGATCAAAGAATGTGCCCTCAATGTAGAAGAAAATGATCTAAGGGAAGAGTTGCTTGATTTAATAGAGATTGGATAGACATATTAGGATCAATGAAAGAAACAGATTACAGAAAGTAAACAATACTCAACATGTTAGAACTCTTACTTATAAAACAGATGAACACAGTAATCAAGGCTATTAATTGAAACTCCTGTGATATACCAGAAGTAAGTAGGATATATTACTGTGCAGCTAAATTAATAACAGATAAATTCTTACCACAAAAATGCAGAGCAATAAGGGAAAGGAAGGGAAGAAATAAAATGCCATCGTGGAAACATCGAAGAGAGAAAACTATAAAGCAGGAAGTGACACTGTTAGAAGAGTACAGAAGATAGAATAGATCAATAAAAATACTTAGAAAGATAAGCATGACAAAAGCAACACACAGTATCAAAAGAGACCAGGATTTATCATGCACCGTTACAAACTACAAACTAAAGACATCAGCACAGGCAGAAAAACTTACAAGATACGTAGATAAGCGTAAAGGAAAATTACAAAACAAGCAATTCATTGATAACTTAAAAAAGTTTTATAGAGAACTTGGAAACAAAGAGAAAAGGAATAGAAAGCTGAATGAATGGAACAATTAAAGGAAACAGTAAGGAGTTCAAATGTACAAGATATAAAATGGGATGAAGTATCAGCCGGAGAAATTTAAACAAATTCCTGATTGGAAAACCCCATGCCCAAATTTAGCAACTAACTTCTGGCTAAAAGTTTTAAGATCCTCACACAAAGATTTAGCACTAAGTAAAAACTACTGATATGCACTCTCCTAACAGACACCAGCCTAGTTAACAACAGGGACAATTACACTCATCATTAACAATGAACCTCGAAGGCATTCTAAAAACTACAGTCTACTAACTTGCCTTCCAAAAATGTACAAACTATGTACTGGAACTGATGCAGAGAGAGTTTATAGTCATTTAGAAAAAAAAAAAAAAAAAAACAACAAACTCAGTCATAACAGTAGAACAAAAGGGTAACAAAAGGAAGTCATATGGAGCAAGATTGATCTGGTGTTAAATAAAGCCATAATGGAGAATTGTAAAAAGGGGTAGAATCTAAGTATGGCATGGATAGATTACAAAAAAATGTCTGACAGTATCCCACATTCAAGGATAAAGGTATGCTTACAGATATATAATATGCACCATATTTTGATCAATTACATTGCACAGTGACCATGAAACAGTGGCAAACCCCTTTGCAGCTAAGCTATCATAAAGGACAAATTATTATCTCAGGGATGAAAATTAAAAGAGGGATATTTCAGGGTGACTCTGTCACAGCTGCTCTGTTGTTTTGCCCTTAACCATTAAGCTCTCGACTTAACAGATTAGCTCATGGTTACAATTTGGCTTCCAGAAAACATCCAAGTGTAAACACGTCTCATCTTTTTGTGGATGATTTAAAACTGCATAGTTCAAACACTGAAACAGCACAATACTGAAGTGCCAAAATATCAAGCACAGAACATCGAATGCATACATTTTTGCAGGGGGGGCAAGCCCCCCTCCCCCAACCCTTCTGCTAATTATATATACCAACTCCAAGATCATACTACAGCAGGGAACTGGCAAAACCCCAAACCCAGCTGTACTGCAATCTTGCACAATCACCCTCCTGCACAATCACCCTCCTGCACTGTGGGATCTTTTCATCTTAGGCATTACAGCACTTCAGTATGGTGCCATTTCACTGTTCTGAGCTCCCTGTTATAAACATTGATGTTGTGTGAACAAGGATCCATATCTATCTATATATATATATATATATATATATATATATATATATATATATATATACACACACATCTATGTATGTATGTGAGCATGTTGCAAGATAGCACAGTGTCAGCTAAAAGAAAGAATGCACTGAAGTATAATACATGAATTTCCCCAGCCTACCCTATGCTACATTTACAATAAAATGCAAATGAAATGCCTGTTCATGTATTAAATAGTGTCCCAAAAATTTCTTGTCAAGTACTCTTCTCATAAATGTTATCCAGCAAGTGAAATCATGAAATTGCAGCTGTTTCTTACAAGTAGACGAAATGTTTTGTTTCATAACTTCTCCTTCTATATCTACTAGCGTACTTCTCAGAATAAAGACTGTCTGCTATAAAACTGCATTGCTGTCATGCTCCTCTAAGTATCATAATTCATACAAAACATGTATTTGCATATTCAAGGATGTTTTCAGTGCATTACAAAATCACTCTGTGTCTGCCTGAGACACAATTTCAGTTAGGAAAAAAAAAACATACAAAATTAATTTTAAGCAGATGGATGTGTCTATTACATCTCACATAAAAATCATATTATATTAATATCATATACAACAGTGACTACATCCACTTTTTAGCTTCTTGAAAAATGGGCTGTTTTTTTTTTTGTCTGTCTGGGCCTTTTTGCATTTCCCTTTCCCCTTCTCATTTGGCATTCATCCCTGTCTTCCTCCATTTGTAATTCCTTATATTTCCTAAACAATATGTATCTTCTTTTCATCTTTGAAGACATGTTGAAAAATGTTATGCATCTAACACTCCTATAAGCTAATACTATTTTTACATCACAAGTGTTGTTTTGTATTAATCATATGATATGGAGATATTGTACTCCTATTAATTCCACTGACTGGTTGAGGTAACATTTTATTCATACTATAAGCACAGTACTCATTAGATTTTTTTTATGTCTCCATTTCTGTTTTATTCACATGTACATTGCATTTTATCATACCCAGTAAATTTTTATCTGTATTATAGGAGAATGCAAGTCTAACTGTGCCCTGAAGGGCCATTTTAAGCCTAGCCAATAACCCCCAGATCAGAATCAAACCCTGTACCTTTTGTCTATGAGATGAAGATCTTAACCATTATGCCAAACCCACCCACTATTTTGTCTCAGAATTGGAGAGTGCTTCAGTAACTATCAGGACATACTCTATCAACAACTACATTTTTCATGGGTGGATATCTGGTCCCAGAAATGGATTACTATATAACCTCAGGACCCATGGACCCTTCTTGTGCATGCACTGCATGTATGCATACACACACACACACACACACACACACACACACACACACACACACACACACACACACACACACACACATAGATAAATATAGATGTGTGTGTATTTTATCCTAAAAGACATCCACGTTAAGATCTACTTAAATACAGCACAACTGATAAAAAGCGTAGTATTTTTTTATGAAGTATTTTACTTCCTTGAACATTCATTTATTAATAAAATGCTTAATATGTTTTATTTTTATTTTGGTTTCTTTATCAAGGAGAGTTTATTTTAAAAGACAATGGACCATAACTACTACTGTATGATACCTTTGTCAGTAAGATGACTATCATTTTATTTTCCTAAAGCTAACTTTTTTGTTTGAGTATTCCTTCCCCATCTCACACACCGACATACACATGCACATACACATGCACATACACATACACATACATACAGACACACACACACACACACACACACACACACACACACACACACACACACACACACACACACACACACACGCACGCACACACACACACACGCACAAAACCTCATACAACATAAAGAAAATAATTTGTTTACTACTGTTTTTGTAGTATTAGGTTCATATCTTCCAGCATATGATCGTTAGTGTATCGCATCACAGTAACTTTTGTTGTACTCCTTGTATACACACATTAAGGGCCAGATTCCAAAAGACTTGCTCTCAGTTTAAGTGACTCGCTTTGGCTTAAGGCCTAGGTATAAACAGGCTTACACCAGGGGCCAGATTCCAAAAGACCTGCTCTCAGTGCAGCTAGTCACTTACACTGAGTGTAAGGTTTTTTGGAATCGGGCCCCTAAGTATCTGCTCTGACTTTCAGATGAGATACTTGTGCTTGTAAAAACAAATGGAATCTTATGAAGTTATGGTTTTGCTTTTAGTCCTTTTTGCCATCTAGATGACTGCAAGTCATATGATACAATGACAAAATGAACCACATGGATGGCAACTGTACATTCCTAATAGCAATTGTTGCAATACCAACTGTGATCTATTTGTTGTTGATGTAAAATTTGTAAAGCAATATACAGAAATGCATGTATCTTTTACAAGATTTTATATGGTGAAGAAAATATTTTTCCAGTATATAATAATTAAAAAAAACAGTATTGAGCTGTTACCATAAATACACATTGATGTGGCTAAATCTTCTGTGGTTTGATTGTGTTAGCGAATAAATTGTCCTGTGGCTAGGTTTAGGGCCTTTATACACTTAGGATGATGTGTGCTGTTGTGAGTAAGGATTTAATGTCTATATCTTAGAGAAAGGCACTATGGGGCCATGGCTCAGGTCAGGGGAAATGTGCCTTCATGAGTCATACTATGTGATGTGCTTGACATATCAGACTGGGAGAGAAATTCTGTCATGTATCACAAAAAAGTAGCATGTTTTCATAGTCTGAGGCAGTGAAAGTTAATGGATCAGACTACAAATTATATTATGGAGCAGATAGCAATGGAGTGCTGTCAAGACTCGGGCTACATGTTGTACACTGTCATAACCAACATTTGAGCCACTGCTGTTTTTTTAGTCAGCCATCCGACTAGTCTGATCTGAAAAGCCACGGAACACATCAAACCTAACATCATGAAGTATGATACCAAAAACCTTATCAGGATTGACCCACGACAGTTTGGCTTTCTCAAAGGAAGATTGTGACAACTTAATTAAGACAACTTTTTCTGGAAGCCTACTCAAGCGGTTGACAGTGACCATTCTGTTCACTAAGCTTATTTGAATCTGGCCAAAACCACTTGACCCCATAATCCATGCTGGCATCATAAACAAGTTAAGTTTAAAATCAGATATTTACATACTGAGATAGATAGCCAAATGGCTGAAAGAGAGAACCCACATAGTTAAAGCAGCAGGCACCTCCTAAGACAGTATAAATATAACTAGTAGTATTCCCAGGATTCAGTACCAGGATATCTTCTTTTTGGCATCTACTTTTTTGATCTCCAAACTAGGAATCAAGACATTTGATTAAGTAAGTTTGCAGATGACTGCAGACTGGGTGTTATTATTAAATTTTCTTCTGATACCCACTCTTTATAGCAGGAACTAACCATCTCAATCAAGTGGTGCAGAGAAAAAGGGCTAAAACTGAATATGAAAAAGTGTAGTATTGTCACATTCAATCTGCAGTATAGCCACTACCCTACAAACAAAATGAAAAAGTAGACTGGTATCTTGGAACCTGTGTTAAAAATTATTTCTCTTTCAACTACCATGCAGCAGTAGTAGTCATAAAATCCCTCTGTTTAGCATAGTTACCACTTAATCACTTTTTTCCAAACTGTCCAGAAATTAGAATGATTGTCCAGTAGTACAGAAAACACTGTACAAATTCCAATACAAACAGAATCCCACAGTTTGTTAAAAATCCATCACAGTCTTGCTTTTCTTAACAGAAACCCATTGCTAACATGATGCGGTTAGATCCGAGCCTGGAAAAGAAGACATTCCACCCCTCCCCTGACGTGTCCATTCACACTGCAAAATGGGCATGGGGTGGTCGGCTTGGGCAGGGATATGGGAGGAGATGAGAAAAGGTAGAGGTGGCACAATGAGTGTGACTTGGGGTCCATTTTTGCTGCTGTGAAAGATAACAACCCTAACCTAAAGGCATATCATCCAAGTCAGAAGACGTTATCCTCCCTCTTTATGCAACTCTAGTTATACCAATAGCTGAGTACAATGCCACTCTTTGGGATGTACCTTTCTAGACATGTTAAGCAACTGGAAATGCCTCAGAAGTTCCTAACTCAGAAGATTGTTGGCCTAAGGTTCATGTGCTAGCAGAAAAGGTTTGAAGTGCTATCCTTTCACTCTGTTTCTAATAAGCTCCTGCAGGGTGAACTATGCCTTATGTTCCACACCATAAGGGATCCTATCCTCCCAGTGTGATCTATGCCTTATGTTCCACACCATAAGGGATCCTATCCTCCCAGTGTGATCTATGCCTTATGTTCCACACCATAAGGGATCCTATCCTCCCAGTGTGATCTATGCCTTGTGTTCCACACCATAAGGGATCCTATCCTCCCAGTGTGATCTATGCCTTGTGTTCCGCACCATAAGGGATCCTATCCTCCTAGATCTGCTGTATAATAACAAGTTAAATTGCTCTGCTAATACCAAAAGAAGGGACTTAAATCTCCAACAGCACATAAATAAAATGTGCTGAAGAGTCAGATTTGTTATCCAGTGCCTAGCCCACTTCTGGAACAAACTTCCTATGTAAGTTAAACAAAGTAACACACTAGCATCCTTTAAATTAAACTTAGATGACTAGGTAGAAGCTCATAAATTTACTCCAGGACTTATCTGTTTTTTTTTCTTCAGAAGGGGTTCAGCATGTGGGATGATATTGGCGATGTTTAAATGGTCTCTTGACTCAATTGCCTTGCATTCCTATGACCTTCGTTACATGCCCAGTGTAAACTGCATGTTTGTGTCACTGCGTTGTGTTTCTAATCCAAGATGGATGACATGTTCATCTGAGTGTTTAATCTAAAGGCTGTTTGATACTGCAGATCCTTCTATATGGAGGTGCTGGTATTTAAAAACATCACAGGCAAATAAAGGTCTATGGGGTGTGGACTGACTGTCATACCAGGTTGCAACAATGCATCTCTGTGCTACTCTGTCACATTTAACATACCATAATGTAACATAACATAACATAATATAACATAGCATACAGGACTTTAAGCACGTGTCCTGCTATAACCAAAATATACTGTGCCATGTATATAGTTGCTCAACTTCGAATTAAAGTCATCCACTCTGTATTTTTAATATAACTTAGTAATGGATACCATCTGGATATTTTCTCATATTATACCATTTCCTTCTCTTTACTGTCTGTTGATTACCCTTCCTAAAGCACTGAGCATTTGCCAAGGAAAGAAATTTGACACTCTCAAGTTTTATGGACCCAGGTATAGGTAAACCATATTGTATGGCCTGAAATGGTATCTGAACTGAGTAGCAGCCCTCCCTGTCCTGAAGCCTGGCTACAGTGAGTGTGTGTATGTGTAGGGGTGTATGTGTATTGGTCTGTATGGAGAGGGTTGATACCATCAAGGATGTAAAATAAATCACTTACTAACGTATATGGGAGAATATGTCAGAAAACTGAAAGGTGACTGCTCTAAAAATTAAAAGCATCTTTCTTTTCTTAAGAAACTGGAGGGGTGTTATCGTCTGTTAAAAATAAACCGATAATCACTTCTTGGCTTTATATATCTGCTCACAGTACTTTGAATCAGGATGTTTTTGTCATCCTTTGAGGAATATGGGGCTGTCTTCCTTGCCATATGATTTGAAGTAGAAGTAGCCAACATGTAAGTCCGATCTTTTGGCCATTCGGTCTCCATATTTCAGATGGTCACCTTCCTGTGCTGATGATAAAGTGGGACATATTGTGGACAACCAATAAACCATATCTGTTAGTGAATAGATTATAACTTAATGATCTCAGTTCTCCTAAAGCAAACTGCAATGTCTCATACATGTTTTGTTTGTTACTTTCACGCAATTATTATTGTTCAAAAAACTTATGACTTATGAAAGGTAAGGATGTCCCCAGAATGCTGTAGGGAAAATCTTGGAATACCTTATAAGAGGCTGACATTTCTCAAAGAAAGTAAAATCCAAGCACTTCTAATTAATTCTTATACAATAAGATGAATGATATATAACCAAGTGGTACTTTATGCATGAAGGCATGGGATTTCTCTTTATTTTAGTTTAGTTTAGTTCACATTTGATTAGCAGGGAGGTAGACTGATCACAACTGCCCATTTGCAGGTTATGCCCGGGTGAAATAATTCTCAAAGAAGAAAAAAGAGAACAGGGATGCGGTCAGCTGTACATACCAAAGATAGAACAGAAAGTAACAATATATAACAAAACTGCTGTAGCAATTAATAGATGTAGCAACAATTATGAGAGAAATGCAAATTTTTCAATTCATATCATATATTCGTATGCATGTGCATGGTATTTGCACTGAACACTGGCGCCAATACTAAAAAAACAAGGTGACCCTCACAGCTTTTCAAGAAACTATACCTTTCCGCACTCTTCCCTCACAGCTATCGGGGAGACTAGGGAGACTACCAACCTAGCCGCTAACCTCCTGTGCTGACAGGTACTAGGTTTTGTGTTGCTGGACTGACAAATACATAGTAACATTCTTAGTAATTAAAAAGCTAAAACTCATAACATTATTCCAATTTCCAACTTTTTAGCTTGTCCCTGAATTCACAAACAAATTAAGGTAATGGTAGAATGTAATATGCAGCACAGCCTCTCAGGCAAACAGACCATACTGTCCAAGATGTTTTTAGTTACCACACATCTTTATTTCATTTTTTAAAAACTGTAACTCGGCTTGAGTCAGAACTAAGTGAAGGCTAGTAATTATTTTTTTTTATTTAATTTATTCCAAAGTATGCTTTGCAGAAGCACTTAAATTACCAATGCAACACAAGTCCTAAGGTGTTAATTTACATACTTTTTAAAACCATTCAAGTCATTTAATATCCCTTACGTCTTGGAGCTGCATACTAATTGGACAACTTTAGTTCATTTTCACAACAAAGCAGCAAAATATATAAAACAATTAAACAGTCAGGAAGTCAGAAACACAACATTAAGACATCCCTAGGGTAAGCTTAAAATATGTTTTTATTATATATAATTGTGACTGTAAGGACATTCTGTCAGAGGAATGTAGAGCAGGTTATATTTTAAGTTTCTGGAGATCACTCTTGTGACACTTTAATGACACTGCCACTGACCTCATCACAGGATGATACTGTAAGTTCCCTCTCTCTTCCCCAAACATGACTACAGCTGTATCGCCCTACCCTTCCTTCTATTACTCAACAAACGCACTGTCAATGAGGGCAGTACTGATGTGAAGGGCAGGCCATGGACCTGTGTTAAGGAGAATAGAAAATCGAAAGGCAAAGAGGGCCATATTTCATGAGTGAAATTTATCACGGTCTCCTTTATTGAGCAATTATTGAGTGCAGAATGGAATTTGGAGATGCAGCTGTAAGAGATGCAATGCTGGGTGAAATTTTAAATGGCTCACCTTTGGAGAGAGACAAACGAGCACCATATTTTAGCTTTAAGTCAATAAGGAAAACTAGAAAGAATAAGAAAGATTAAACAATGCCATTAAAAAATTCCGGGAAGAATTGATATCATGATGATAAAATATGTATTTCTGAAACAGTGCAGAAATGTGATGGCAGTTATATCTTTATTAGAATTCAGAATAAATATTTGTATACATGATCTCAGCTCGCTAATTTAGAAGGGCACATCTGTCAGAGAAGAGCACAAATTGCTGACCCATGTCTGAATGTCTGCAGGATGATTTGTTTGAAAATGTAGCAGTTTGTTCATGACAAAGGCTGCTTTCTGAGATCAGTTTTCCAAATTCTCAGTGGTTCAGTGCATTCATCTACTGACCACTGAAACATTTATGGCTGTATCCAGTAAAATGTTTTATTTTGCTCCTAACTTGTTCATTATGACATTAAAACTATATATTCTGTGATTTGAAGCTAGACTCATATTTCTGGTATCATGTGATTTTCTAAGTCTTTTCAAAGTTAATTTTTAGGACTTGGCATATTGCAATATCTGCCTTATTTTTTAGAACTTATACCACTTTGCATGATAGAATACATATATGTATATCTGGGCTCCAGGTGTATGATCATAAGTTCTTTACATCGAACATTTAGCTAGGAAGAATATTCTATTGAACTGCCGATTCATTGCAGAATGACTGTGTTTGTTTTTTATACTCTGTTCAACAGGAAGCTCTATACAGTGTAGGAAAATGTTAAGAATATTCCCAGCTGCAGTCATGCATCTTGTAATAGTGGTTTATAGCGCACCTAAGCTTTGTCAGAAACCGCACCATACTTTGTGATGAATAGAGACAATGCTGTATAGTACAGTATAGTAAGTAGAAATTCAGAGTAAGATGCAGGAGGCATGAGATTCCTAAAGAAAGGCAAATATTCCCTCTGTGTACTACTCAGCCATGTCAGACACAGTTAGTGCTTCAGTCCGAATATGTTGAGAGAGCCGTTAAACTCCAGACATTATTGAAAATGAGGTGATAGGTACTACATGACTCACAATGAATAAATTCAATTCAAAACAATTACAGTTATGTATAACCATCTCATTGTAACTGAAACACATATACATGTCATTACAGCCTATATAAAATAATACTTAAAGTCTGCCAGTCCCTTTAGGTTTTATAGCTCTTAATTGGGGATCCTTTTTATCTTTCCACCATAAACTGCCAACAGGGAGACAGACCTAATGGATCCTCCGGGTGTAGAGGGGTTGAACATACTTTGTCATATTCTTGCATTTTCTCTGCCCCTCTCTCTCTTTCGCTTTCTCCCACTCAGTTTTTTTTCTTTCTCCCTGTCCCACACAGTCCCTGAATCATTCACTGTCTTCATACATGTAGGAATCAGAGTCTTCAACTTCTCTGCTAGCTGGAACTACACAATCATTTTTGAGTGTGACTCTAGACTCAGGTCATAAACCTTGCAATAACACTTAACCAAGACTACACAGACATATTCTAAAAACTCCAGCATTTTCCTTAACAACACGAAACTGCTGTTTTTCATTGTTCTGTTACTCAAATATAATATCCACAATGTATGCACTGAAGTTTGAGATACCTCACACAAAATGTAGGCAACAACAGTAGTACAGCAATGTTTGCTGTTTTCCCTTGTTGCCTAGTAATTTTGGGTGTGACATAATCTTAGGACTTTTCATTCATTTATTTATTTTTACATTTGTTAACCGGGCAGTGTCCAGCTGCGATGAAAAAAAAACATTTTCAGTGGAGACCCGGGGAGAAAAGCTCCATAACAAAAAGAACATTATTAAGGTACAGGCAGTAAACTTAGTTTAAGTAGTACATTGCTAACAATATGTAAATGAGCTTAAAAATATTATAGCAAAATATAATAACAGAATACAATATAAACATGCATGTAGTTTTCAGGCATACAGGAATACTATTTTTTTACAATATATATGAGATACATAAGTCATGTAG
Organism: Protopterus annectens; assembly: GCF_019279795.1. Taxonomy (NCBI): domain Eukaryota; kingdom Metazoa; phylum Chordata; order Ceratodontiformes; family Protopteridae; genus Protopterus; species Protopterus annectens. The sequence continues at coordinate 977,019,332 of NC_056744.1, forward strand.
CTTTAAAGGTGAGTCACTTCTGAAAGACCAAAATTGGTCATGTAGTTTTACAAGTTAGGTCATCTGAAGGAACAAAGATTAATAAAGATAAGACAGACAGTGGGTTAGCTCTGTGTGGGATGAGAACTATTTGGGCTATCAAGTGTGAGATGAGTGGGAAAAAATAGGAAGAATATTAGTTGGGAGCAATACAGGGGCATAGCCAATTATCATTTAAATAGTCTTTCAGGATAGTTTAAATGTGGACAGGTTGGGGTTTTTAGTTATCTGTTGAGGAAGGGTGTTCCAATCTTTGGCCATTTTATGGGAGTAGAGGGAGTCTCTGTGATAGTTGTGAGACTGGATTACTTTTAGCTTTAGTTTGTTGGATGATCTGAGGAGTCTACAGTTTGTGTTTGGCTGGACTAGGTTTGATAGAGCTGGGCAGTCGGTAGGGTTGAATATGATTTTATGGGAAAGGGAAAGTTGTTTTAGTAATAATAGGTTGGGAAGTTCTAGCCATTTGAGCTGTCGGAGAGCAGTGCAGTGGTGTGTTCTGTGGGGTTGGTTGGTGACAAACTTAGCTCTTCTGTTACAGCAGGAGTCTAGTTTATTTAGGTCATTTTTTGATAGGTTAGTAAAGACCTCAGAGCAGTACAGGAGGGTGGATAGCAAGTGGGATCTTGCAGTGGCCAGTCTAGCTTGTTGTGTAAGGTAAGGATTAACCCTGTGTAGAGCACCTAGTTTAGAGTGGATTTTTTGATGGTCAGATAGATGTGTTTATCAAATTTTAGTGAGTCCTCTATGGTTACCCCTAGCAGCTTGGTCTGATTGCTTTGTTCGATTTCTGTACTGTTGTTAGATAGTATGGAGAGGGATTGGGTACTGGGTTTGGAAGATTTATTACAGAAAATTATGAGCTTGGTCTTATTTGGATTTAGGATGAGTTGGTGGCTGGTGAGGTATTTTCAATGTCTTGGAATGATGATTGCATTTTGTGTTGAAGTTCTTGTGGAGAGTGGGCTGAGCAGATAAGGGAGGAGTCATGATGGTGGCATGTTGGGTGGTAGTATATAGGTTGTTTGAAAAATATTATGAAGAGGAGGGGCTCAAGTATGGAGCCTTGTGGTACCACCATGGTGACTGGTAGTAGTGGGGAGAGGCTGTTTGCCCATTTAGTGGCCTGTTGACAGTCGAATAGATAACTGAAACCATGTTAGGGGTGTGGTATTGAGATTGTAAGTGGCAAGTTCTTTGAGGAGCAGCTGATGGGACACTGTGTCAAAGGCTTTTGGCATATCTAAGAAAATGGCTGTAGTTGTCCTTCATTTTTGAGGTGGCAAATGGTCTCTGCAAAGGTTATGAGGGCTGAGCTAGTACTGTGTTTAGGCCTGAAGCCATGATGGGTACTGGAGAGTAGATTGTTGGTAGTGAGGTAATTCATGAATTGCTGGTGGATACAGTTCTCTAGAATGTTGGCAAGGGGGGATAGAATGGTGATGGGATGATAGTTAGTTATGTCTCTAGATGGGCCGCCCTTATGAAGTGGTATGATATGAGAGATTTTCCATAATTTGGGAATGTACTGTTTGGAGATAGAGTGGTTTATTAGTAATGATATGTGGTAGGCGATGGATGGGGCAGCTAGTTTTAGGTATTCGTTTGGAAGTTGGTCGGCAGCTAAACAGCAGGGTTTTAATTTACATAGGAGTTTTCTTGTGTAGGAAGTTAGAATGGGAATATAAGGAGAAGGAGTTTGCGTCATTAGAGGTAGGGGAGGGGACAGTGAGTGGTGGGATTATTTTGTTGTCTAGGAGAGAAGTGACAGAGTTGATGAAGTGGGAATTGAATTGTGAGGCTAAGGGTACAGAGGAGTTAGTAGTGAGGGGGGCAGTGGTAGTGGTTTTACCGGGGCTAAGGAGGTAGTTGATATTCTGCCAGAATTTTTGTGGATTGTGCTGGTATTTTTGTTGGCAGGTGAGGAAATAGGTTCTTTTATCCTTGATGATGTTTTTCGTAGCATGGTTTCTAAGTTGTTTGTAAAGGGTGGGATCATTGTTATTTTTGGTCATATGATATAGTGACTAGGCCTTATATCTTTGTTTCATTAGTTGTTTTGTTTCTTTAGAAAGCCATGGTATCTGTTTTGTTTTTTGGAGAATTTTTCCTGAGGGGGCAAGATTATTTAATATTTCAGGGAATTTGTTCCTGAAGTATTCTACAGCTAGCTCTAGTTGGAGTTTTTTTTAATGGGGACCAATCACAGTTTTGTAGTAGTAAATTGAAGGTGCAAGAAGAGAAATATTTTTTGCTATGGGTATAGTTTTATGAGATGTTGGTTTGGATATGGGTTTTCTTCCTAACTAGAAATATAGGGGCATGGTCACTTAGTATGACTGGTAAACAGCCTGACTGGTACCCGCGGTTTGGTTTGTTGGTTAAAATCCAGTCTAGAAGTGATTTTTTTATCGGAGTGCTTGTCGATGCAGGTGGGGTAATTAATAATTTGGGTGAAGTTGCATAAATTTATAAATGAGATAGGGGAGCCGGAGGAACAGGAGAACCAGTTTAGGTTGAAATCACCAAGACTGATGGTTTCTTGGGATAGAGAAAAAGATGACCAGGATAGGAGGGATTCTATGTTGTGCAGGTTGTTGCCTGATGGCAGGTAGATGGCTATGATGTTGATGGATTTGTGAGCATTAATTTGGAGGGGAGTGATAAGGAGTTTAGCATTAGAGATATCTGGTGGGGAACAGTTTATTTTTTCTAGATTGTGATTATTTAAACATAATTGACTGCTACACCCCCACCATGTTTGTTTATCCTGTCCTGTCTTATAATACTGTAACCGTTTGTAGTAATTTTAGAGTCTTTGATGTGGGCCTTTAACCAGGTTTCAGTTATGACTGCAATGTCTGGGGAGTAGGAGGCAAGGGTGGCATGGAATTCAGGTACTTTGTTTACAAGGGTTCTAAGATTAAAGCACTGAACCACAAAGACATTATCTTTCTCCATTCTTCTTTGTACTTACACATCTCCCACTGTTTCTGGGTCTTTTCCTTTCAGTCTCATCTGTAATTCCCCCCACCAGCAATGCCTTCTGGAGAAAGCAAAAGCATTTCTTGACTTCAAGTTAAAATAATTTAAACTACTGAATTTGCACACAATTTTGCTGTGATACATGCTCTAAATATTGCCAAGCAGCTTTACTTTTGAATACAGAAAATTTGTTATTCCATAACATCTTTCAAACCTGTGAGATGTTCCCCTGCTAATGACAGAGATGTCTTTACTTGTTTACCTTTTTTTGTCTAATTACAGGTGTTACAACAGAATGACAAACTGCCTTGCATTAATTCTCTGCTACACCCACTGTGTGTCAAGATAAGCTCTGGCATCCCCCAACCCCCAAAAAGATAAAGAAGGCATCTGAACGTGAATGAATGTTCTGTAAGCATTTTTATTAGCTGCATTAACACTGCACTCATACACAAACAGACACACACACACACACACACACACACACACACACACACACACACACACACACACACACACACACACTCCACACACTATATTGTCATGTAATGGCACCTCCACCCACACTATTATGGAGATCATATTTTACATAAGTATCTTCCCACAACCCATAACTCTCATCTCTCTCTGTATATTGACCTATGCCCTCCCCTTAGCAATATACACTGCACCATGACCAGGAATTACCAGACACACACACACAAACACATAGACAAACACATGGACATATACACATGTACAAGCATACAGTCACGCACACACATATACACACACACTTTTAATATTGCTATATGCTATCACAATGCAGATATCATCTTGCAGATAACGAATCCCTTATTCCTGTAAGTCTTGTGTGGATTGCTCCACTACTAATGACAATGAAGTATGTATGCCTTCATAGTTTGTTCTCACACTGATCTTTGGAATACCTACAAGGAGACCTCTGGGGGGGTATTGTTTATCATACAGACATTTCAGATGGACAAACGATGTGAACATGGAGACTAAGAAATGAAGGGCAGGATTTCATCAGAAGGCATTGCTGGTGGGGAGAATTACAGATGAGACTGAAGGGAAAAGACCCAGAAACAGTGGGGGATGTGTAAGTACAAAGAAGAACGGAGAAAGATATCTTTGTGGTTCAGCCCAAATCAAAATGAGACTGTCAGAAAAGCTTATGGGAGATGAAGAATATGGAAGTAACATAAGTCTATGTGGTGGCAAAGGCCATGGCAACTAAAGAAGTAAGAAAGAAGCAAATACAGAAAGAACACCACAGGTGAAATCAGATAAGTGAACAAAAGCTTGCATGCAGCTGTCATTGATGGGAGAAGGGATAAAATGACATAGACATAGGAGACACTTGTGATGAGCAGTATATAGGAAGGATCTGAATCAGTCAAAGGTGCTTTAATGCTTTCTTTAAGTCAGAGAGAGAGAAAGAGAGAGACTGGGGTGTGAAGGCTACCAGCCTCAGAGGGTTAGGGGTAGAGTAACACTGCCTTAGTGAAGAAGGAAGTGGTAAGAAAAAAAGATAAAAAAATGAGTTGGGGGATGAAAACTAGCAATGTTGTCTCCCAGAATCCAGATGGAGGTGAGTGAACTGCTACTGATAACTACATGTGAGTCTATTCAATAAGATACAGGTAACATAAAGGCACCTGGACATACGTACACAACTGAAGTGGAATTATTGCATAAAGGGGGCATAGGGAAATCCTGCAATTACTCTTAAACAAAGGGCAGTGATAGTTGCATTTATATTTTATTTTATTTTATTATATACCCTGGTGTGTGCTTTAATACGTAAGGTGCCAGCAGTTGGTATGTTTTAGTTTTAACTTATTATTTTTCTGCAGGCAGGCACCAGATATATCACTTTAGGGCTTGCTCTTCTTTTTTGTACCACAGTTGTGAGCAGCAAGTTCATTTTTATGACAGTGTGGACTAGTACAGTTCCTTGTGTACTACCTTACTAGTCCTTTAAATGAAGGGTCAGTGACTGCTGTATTTATAATGCTGATGTGTAGCCTGACTATCAAAGTACCAGCAGCTGGTTTGGTTTACTTTTAGTTGATTATTTTACTGCAGGCAGGCACCAGACAGACTACTATAGGGTCTTGAGCTTCATTTCTGTGCCACGAAAAGTATGCAGTCAAAAGCATTGGGTGATGCAAAAATGCTAAGAGATATGTAGTGTCTCAGTATGATATGTGTAACAGGAGCAACAGGAGTGCAGAACTGCCTGGTACTCAGTTAAAATACAATATGAGTTTATATGATTGAACTAATTCTTATTAATTTTAAAATACCATCAGTGTAGTTTCTGAACAATAAAGACATCCATAGTAATTCTCTCCATGATAGTACCATGTGTTGTTCATGTTATGGTTTGCCAGATTTATTTTATGTATTAAAGCTGAAATTCTCATCAAGGTACAGAAAGTTCCTTGTATTAGGTCTATTTAGGTCTGTGACACTAATTCTTTTACCACTTCAGTTCTCCTAAACTATTGATTGTTTACTCAAATTGTTTGTCAGCACTTTTGGTCTGTGTTTGTCTCTTCTCCCAATTAGAGGAGGGTTTCATTAGTCAATGTGTAAGATGTTCACTAATGAACATGATTTATTTGTAAATCATGAAGTATCAATTTGCAGTAAATGTATGTATCAAGAGGACTTAGAGACCGGGTTTCAAATTTAAGGAAGGAAAATTTGTGGCACTCATGAAAAAAGAATGTTCCTCTTTAGTTCACTATTGCAGTCACCATTACATAAGGGACATATCCTGCCAAGGATACCGTATGTTTAGCCAGTCTACGAGTCTTCAGGCTTCTTCACTGTGTGCCATATATTCGATCTTAGCATGAGAGGATGTGCTAATATAATGGGGACATACTGATGCACCAAAACTTACAACTTTCTTGCCATTAGTCCAAGTATGCAGAGTCTAGTCAGAGTCATATCTAGTGTTAGCATATAGTCAGCTTCAGTACATTGTCTTCATTTTAAGTAGGTGATTGGGGACCCTTCCTATTTTACTAAAAATGTTTCATGTAACTATTTCTTATGTCTGGCAGAAAAGGAAAGTCTAGTTGTGGGCAGTAAATTCCATATAAAGACTCCTACTCTAGCTGTGTATTTTGTTTAGGGGCTCAACATGACATTGTATCATGTTCAGTGTACCAATCATTCACCTCAAAGACTATTTGGTGTAGATTAAACTCCCTTAGTATTTTTCTTGAGAACAAATGTCTTCAAGACTTGGTGCAAATAACCAAGATGTCTTCAAGACTTGGTGCAAATAATCAAGACATCTTCATTCTCAATAGCAGATTTTCCCTCTTCAGGTAAAGAAGAAGAAAAAGTTGACAAAGAGTTGAGTGACGACTGCCATATGACCAATTGTCTCATATGGTCTTAGCTGTTGATGTCTTTGAGGTGTATTTGCAGCCCTTGGACCTTCAGTTTGTTTCTTCCAGGCCCTCTAGCATGCCTCTAGAGTCCATTATGGCCCAAGACTCTCACAATCTGATCAGACTGTTCACCTGGCTGAGTCATATGGGAAAGAAGAACCAAGGATTGCATTATCTAATGGTGACGGAGATATCCTCCAGGTTCTTGAAGATGTCAGAGGTTGCCATGGAAGTTTATCTGTGACATCAACCATGAAGACCATATGTCTGAAAACTTCCAAGAAACAGACACAAAAAAACAAGCATATATCCCCCCTTTCTATCCTGTTGCCTCAGAAAGGGAGCAAAGAATATTGGTTTAATTTTGTTCAAGGTCTGTTTAAAGCTATTCATCCCCTTCGATCCTCCTTGCTTGCTTTTTCCACTTCTACTCCTATTAAAAGGAAGATAGTTCCTTCCACTTCTGAAGAAGATTTGTTTGACTCGGACAATGAAGAACTTGATTATATTTTTCATACCCCACCTCCCACTGGATGTGAATGCAAGGCAGAGCATACCTTACCTCTGACTTCCCTAATGAGGCAACCTCTTTTGGTGACATAACAGCAAAAAATATATTTTTTTATCAAATGGGAGGGTAAAGAAGTTTCTAACTCTTAGAAAAGGCACTATGAATTACTAAATATGCACAACCCTAAACTTGGAACTATATATCCAATATTGAAAGTTTTGGAGTATGTCTTCTTACCTGCTACAGGGTCATAGGTGTGTACTAGGCTAATGACCGCTAGGGCCTTTTTAAGCCTGGCCATGCATTCCAAATCTCTGACAAGTTCTGGTATCCTTAATAAGCATAAGCAGGGGCTGGGGAGATGAAACATTTAAAGGCAGGGGCCTGGGAAATAAACCATTTATAGGCTGCCTATATCCATTAGAGGCATAGGTGCCAAACCAGGGATGAATTTCATGTTCCCCATCCAATTGTCAAAGTTACACTTGAATTGGGTTATGGAAGACCTCTGCTTTATATGGACAGGGAGCCCATTTCAGAAAACGGGTAGTCTCTAGGATACATATCTGTCTGTCCAGCAGGTCCTATTTATATTACAGGCAGATTTAAGTCTTTAGAATGGGTAATTCTGGTGCTGTGTGTTTTGTAGATTTGCAGGAAGTCCATCAGGGTGAGGTTCGACAATACCTTGTATGTCAGGCATAAATCTGTCAACAGCCTGTAGGAGACAGAATATAGGAATAGGGCTTTGAGGTGGTCTGCATAGGACATGTTACTTATGCCCTATATTCTTTTAGTGATGAATCTCTATGGAAATTCTAGTTGTTGGATATGTCTGGTTTTATATATACCAAAGGGGGCATTTTACTCAATGATAGGCCCGATGAATGCTGAATATAGTGGAACAATGACCTTCTTGGACCTAGATGGCATACTTTTGTTTATAAGTTGCACAACATAAAATGATTTCCTCACTACTGTAGACACATGATGGACAAGGCTAGATTACTGTCTATGTGTGTCCACTGCATCGACTCTTAGGGGTGTGTTGTCAATATGACAGTTACCAGGGGTGGATGAATTCTCAGAGGATACTATTTTGCATTTCCTGTCATTTAGTTTTAGTCCATGGCTCTGACACAAGCTATTTGTATGTGTCAGCCTTTCCTGGAGAACATTAGTGTCAGTTGGGGATTCTATGACTACTCCTAATTTACAATTGTCTGCAATTTTTTTCAGCCAGAGACCCTTGACATTGGTCTTGACTTCAGAGAAGTAAATGCCAAAAATGAGTGATCCCAAGACTGATCCCTGAGGGACTCTGCTTGTGACTGGCCTCTTTAAAGCCAGGCAGGTTTTATAGGGTCCTAGATTCACCTAGATAATTTTACAAAAATTTCTCTGCTAACCCTGTTGACATATCATCAGGTGTTGATTAAGGTGCTAGAACCTTTCCAACTTCTAATCTATCTTCTAAAAGTAAGGACAGGACAGCTGTTCCTAGGTATGGGAAAAAGGTGTGTACTTTTCCACCTTAGGCTTTAGAGCCATTAATTGCTAAACACATATGTCCAAGTTCTTCTTACATGTTTTGATTAACACTGAACAAACTTTAGATACTTTTCTTAATTCTGATTTAAAATCTAACATTATGTCTACACTTAACTGCATCTCAGGTGGCTAAGAACACAATTTAATGTGGCTATGATGGAAAATAAACTATCTCCATGGCAGCTGCAACTGGTAGAGTTATGAGAAGTCATGCTTGGACAAGACTCCAAACCTTTCCAGAGAATGTGAAAGCTCACTGGTTAAATGCCCCTCTGGAAAGGGACTTCTTATTTGGCAACTGTTGTGCCAAAGTGCTTGAAAAGGTTATAGGAGAGAAGTAAACTTTTCCCAGAGAGTTAAACAATTATTTTTATCTCCAGCCCCCAAATTTCAAAAACACTGTCCCCCGGATTATCAAAAGCTTGGATAGCGTGCATGATTAGTGTAAGAGGAAATTTTGCCAATATGGCGGCCGAGCGATCCACTTACGTGCTTGTTTGACATGCGCAAGCACTCTAGCACTAGTGCTGCACGTTCCCAGCCCCCGTATGCAAATTACTCCATTTGCAGGTGAAAACCATGCAAATGAGGTAAATCTGCCATCCAGGAAGCAGGAATCAGAGTGTGCAGGACTAGCGTAATATGCAAAAATGTACTCGGTTAGTAACCGAGTACGGTACTGCAAAATCCAAAACGGGGACATGACAGCCCCAAATAAAGGCTGCATATCATTGAGGAAGCATGCCAATAGCCATGTAGAAGGCCATTGGCATTGCAAACAATGCAAAACATACAAAATACAACTTTTATTATATGTCCACCGATCACGGTCGTTGAAGCATAGGGCAGCGGTGCACAAACGGGATCGATGGGGAAATAAGAAAATAAACCTAAAAAAAGCAGTCTAACTAAAATCAGTATTCCGCCATGCAAGTCAATGGCAGGCAAAAGACAACCTGGTCAGTGAACAGTGGTTGCTAAGGGGGGAAGCACAGTGTGACACATGTAATTATGCATTAGCAGGCAATCCTATGCAAATGAGGGGAAGAATAGTGAATCCCTGTTTTCACCAGCATGTGCGGTAGGTTCCAACAGTGTAAGAGTATGAATAGCTGAGAGCAAGACTAGAAGGTAGGTGACATCATGGGTGGGTGTGTCAGGCATACTGTCAGTGGATTGGAGCCCTGTGGCTCAGGGTTGCACCCAGCTTAGCACAGCAAAGCTAGGGGGTGTGTCTAAACCTGCCCAGCATGTATGACAAAGTGTAAGCGGGTGTGCGCACCACACAAAGGGATCTACAGGAATATAAAGGAAGTGAAACCAGGAAACAGCAGCAGTGTGCACATTGGAGTACACCAGTTGCGCAGTGCAACAGAAGGGCAATGGGAAGGGAAAGCAGCAGTAGGAAGTTAATCAAGGGGTACTAGGTTCGCTACCAGGTGAAACGTATCGGAACCAGCCAATTACACAGGCAGCAGATCAGCCCAGCCCAGAACATCACTATAACCTATGCAAACACCTACCCCTCTGTTTTTTTCCCACAACCTACACCACCGGTGTAAACAAGTGGGGAACTTTGCAAAATGTTAGGGATTGCAATCCCTATCATACAACTTGTGGAGGAGGCTGAGGGTGGTGAGGATGTGAATGCTGCCAACCAACCCACAGTGAGGAGACGGAGAAGAGTGTACAGACCCAGGGTAACCTTCCAAGGGCTACATGAGCTGGAGATAATGGAGCGCTATAGGGTGGATGGGGACCTCCTACAGCAAATTGTTGAGCTGTGCCAGCCACGCCTGACACACAGAACTAACAGAAAGGAATCCATTCCAGTGGAAACAAAGGTATGTGTAGGCTTAAGAATACTATCTACAGGTACCTTCCAAAGGCCAACTGGGGATATGATGGGGATCTCACAGGCATCAGCATCCAGGGTACTCCACCAGTTCCTGGATGCCATGGCAGCACGTGTCGGTGAGCATGTATATTTCCCCCTCAACCATGAGGCGTTGGCCAACAATATGCATCTCTTCCACCAAATAGCAGAATACCCTGAGGTAATGAGTGCAATAGACTGCACGCACATATGCATCAAAGCACCACCCAGTGAGCAGGGCAGGGTCTACATTAACCACAAGGGCTTCCCCTCCATCAACTGCCAGGTCATGTGCGATGCCCAGGGCATAATACTGAACGTGTGTGCTGGCTGCCCTGGAAGTTATCAAGATTCCCACATCTGGTATCTGATGCAGCTGTACCAGAAATTTGCCAATGGGGACATCCCACATGGTCACCTAGGGGGGATGCTGGATACGCACTGGAGCCATGGCTGATGACACCCATCAGAAACGCACACACATGAACAAGAACTCCATAATGAGGCACACGCACAAACAAGAATCATAATAGAACGTGTGTTTGGGATGCTCAAGTTATGGTTCCGGTGCCTGGACACATCCGGTGGAGCCTTGTAGTACTCACCAACTACATGTACCCAAATCGTCCTTGTATGTGCCATGCTACACAATATGATCCTGCGGAAACAGCTGCAGCAGGAGCAGCAAGGGGCAGGGCCACATAGCCCCCCACCAATGCCAAGGCCTGCACAGGCACAGAGTGACTCAGAGGAGGAACAACCTGAGCCTGCCCCAGTAGGCAGAAGGAGGTATGCCCAGTATGCCCTGGCCCTGGCAAAGAGGCAATGCATAGCACATACTTTGACATGGGAGGGACCCCGGGAATAGAACCTCTTTCTCTGACTCTCACATACAGTAAAAAAGATGCCAAACATTACACTACCTGTGCCTAACCATGCATAGGCAGTGTACTATGTGCATCCGACATAGGCAGTCCTGCAGCACCACCCTCAATACTGGGACACCCACAAGATAAGGGACTCACACATGCCAGTCAGGAGGGGGGTCACATACCCAACAACAGTCACAGCCAGCAGGACAGGTGTAGACAAACACAAACAAATGCCGTACTATGGCCTCTGAATGAGGGGTATGGGTAACCACCCCCCCAGGCCTACACAGACAGACTACAGCAGGCCATGTAGTGAGATGCCAGGTGTGACGGCTAGGAAGTCAGAAACTAATGTGTATGTAATCAAAAGATAAGAACAGTAGTACACTGCTATGGCTTAGCCAGCACGATAGGCAAGACTACTGACTGAAATGGAATACAGGACATACCAGTACAGTCCTAGTAAATGTGTGCAGCTGTCAGCTGTGCTCCCCACCCTACATAGAAATATAGTAACATTCAGGTGCACCCCCCCAATCCTGTGTAGAAACATAGAAATAGTCAGGTGTTCCCCCCACTATGTAGACATGTTGCAACAGTCAATGCCAAATGATTGGTGGATACCCTGCAGACACAGCATGCTACCTGTTGGTGTACAACACAAAGGTCAGCAGTGCAGTACAAACCACCAGACATGATCCACACATGCAAAACAGACGGCTTTACTGGGCATGCTCACACACACAGTGAAATGAAGGCAATGTCAGTCATCAACATACTGAAAGGTCATACTGGGCATGCTCACATACATGAAGGCCATGTATGCAAACACCAGTGGACCAGACACATCCAGCGGTTGCAATTGTTAGTGCAGACACATGTCAGTATGCACCACGTATGCCTTGCACACACAGTGGATAGGAATGCGGACATATATGTAAGGAGAACACACCATAATAAGCCAAAGGTAGATGGATATATATGTGTGGAAGAGGGTGACCGTGACACGGAGCCATCCACTCCTGTCCCACCCAGCACACAGCCAAAGGACCCCAAACACATCAGGTGCAGATGTCACACACTGCAGTAACTAGCTGCCAGTACCTGTCAGCACAATAGACTATGTGGTCCACGTGCCAGCTGTGCAACATGGCTGTACAAGGACGTAGTCATCTAATAGCCCTATACACATACCTGTGACATATGACCCCATGTGTGACCGCTTGTGGTGTGTCACCACTACATGAATGGTTTATGGGTCATGCACACACCGCCCACCCCATAGCTCTACCCTGACAAGCCTGCTGAGGTTATCCAATGTGAAATGCACTTTGGGAGAATTGTAGCCCAGTAATCTCTGTGGCATGTCCCATAACTGCATACTGCTGTAGTATGGTAAACTAGTTAGGTAGGGGTTCTAACCCCAGACATGACAACTGTGTGTTTGTGTGTGTGTCTGTCTCTCACTGACTGTGTAGAGAACAATGCCTTTTAGGCTACTCACACCCCTTACTATTCACATACCCACCTTTGGCAAGGCTGCTGATGTCACCCACCCAGAAATACTCCCCTGGGAAGGCTGTAGCCCATTAATCTCTATAGTTCATGCTGTAACTGTGTACTGCTGTAGTGTGATAATGTAGTTAGGTAGGAGGTCAAACCCCCGATGTGGCAACTGTGCGTGTGTGAGTCTGTGTGTGTGTATGTATGCATGTCTGTCTGTCACTGACTGTGTCGAGAGCTATGCCTTTTAGGCCACTCACACCCCTTACAATTCACATACCCAACAGTGACAAGGCTGCTGATGTCACCCACCTAAAAATACACCTCTGGGAAGGCTGTTACCCAGTAAACTCTATAGCGCATCTCGCAACTCCTTACCACTGTAGTGTGATAAACTAGTTAGATAGGAGTTCCAACCCCAAATCTGGCAACTGTGTGCATCTGTGTTTGTGTGCATGTCTAACTGTGTAGAGAGCAATGCTTTTTAGGCTACTCACACCCCTTACAATTCAAATACCCACCTTTGGCAAGGCTGCTAATGTCATGCACCTTGAAATACACCTCTGGGATGATTGTAGCACAGTAATCTCTGTAGCACGTCTCATAACAGTGTATGGCCATAGTGTGATTAAGGAGTTAGTCGGGGATTCTAACCCCAAACCTGCCAACTGTGTGTGTAGGCATGCATGTCTGACTGTGTAGACAGCAATACTTTTAGGGTACTCACACCCCTTACATTTCACATACCCAACTTTGGCAAGGCTGCTGATGTCACCCACCTAGAAATACACCTCTGGGAACGCTGCAGCTCAGTAATTTTTGTAGTGCATCCTGTAATTGCATATTGCTGTAGTGTGATAAACTAGTTAGGTAGGAGTTCCAACCCCAAACCTGACAACTGTGAGTGTATGTCTGTGTTTGTGTGCATGTCTGACTGTGTAGAGAGCAATGCTTTTTAGGCTACTCACACCCTTACAATTCAAATACCCACCTTTGGCAAGGCTGCTGATGTCACGCACCTTGAAATACACCTCTGGGACAATTGTAGCCCACTAATCTCTGTAGCACGTCCCATAACAGCATATGGCCATAGTGTGATCAAAGAGTTAGTTGGGAGGTCTAACCCCAGCCCTGCCAGGTGTGTGTATGCGTGCATGTCTGACTGTGCAGAAAGCAGTGCTTTTATGGTACTCACACCCCTCACATTTCACATACCCAACTTTGGCAAGGCTGCTGATGTCATCCACCTAGAAATACACCCCTGGGAAAGCTTTTACCCCAGTAAACTCTGTAGTGCATCCTGTAACTGCGTACCGCTGTAGTGTGATAAACTATTTAGGTAGGAGTTCCAACCCCAAACCTGGCAACTGAGTGTGTGTCTGTGTTTGTGTGCATGTCTGACTATGTAAAGAGCAATACTTTTTAGGCTACTGTCACCCCTTACAATTCAAATACCCATCTTTGGCAAGGCTGCTGATGTCACGCACCTTGAAATACACCTCTGGGACGATTTCATCCCAGTAATCTCCATAGCACGTCCTGTAACATCATATTGCCATACTGTGATTAAGGAGTTAGTCAGGAGTTCTAACCCCAGATCTGCCAACTTTGTATGCGTGCATGTCTAACTGTATAGGGAGCAATGCTTTTAGGGTACTCTCACCCCTTACATTTCACATACCCAGCTTCGGCAAGGCTGCCGATGTCATGCACGTAGAAATACACCTCTGGGAATGCTGTAGACCAGTAATCACTGTAGCATGTCCTGTAACTGCATACTGCTGTATTGTGAATTAGAACTGTGGTAGGGTTCCATCCCCACACATGGCAGTTTTGGATGTATTGTGTGTGTCACTATCTGTGTAGGGAGCAATGCATTTTAGGCTAGTCTCTCGCAGTAATTTCAAATGCCCTACTCTGGCAATCCTGCTGATGTCAGTCATTGTGAAATACACTTTTGGGGAAGGACTACTCTAGTAATATCCATGGTGTGTACTATAGCTGGGTAGTGTTGTAGTGTAATACACTAGTTAAGTAGGAGTTCTACTCCCAAACATGACAGGTGTGTGTGTGTGTGTGTGTGTGTGTGTGTGTGTGTGTGTGTGTGTGTGTGTGTGTGTGTGTGTGTGTGTGTGTGTGTGTGTGTGTAACTTGTGTAGAGGTGGGTGTGACATCTGTGGCCAATGTGGAGCGGGTTTTGCATATTTCTGATATGGTGGCCATACTATATATCACAATGTCCACCGTACAGGGATAACACATGATATGGCTGAGAGGCTTGGGTGCAAAGCCATACCCAGACATGTGACATCAAGGCCAGGCAATCACAGTTAGCAACCCCAGAATTACCCGGAGCACACTCTCAATCCATGTATCATACACACACACATGCGTAGGTAACAGCCAATATGTGGGCAGTATACTGCATATTGGCCACTGATAGTAACTATGGAGTGACAGCAGTGGGCCACAGACGGCATGTCACCCTGTCCATCTGTCCAAAATGCACATACGTGCAGACAGTGCACCTCCCCCATGTTCCCCTATGGACACCTGCACCACCTGTGATGCCATCACATGTGACCCACAACGGACATAACATGCCCATATGGACAGATGCCACTGACACCAGGGAATGCTGATAGCTTGCACTCAATGTAGGTGCAGGGTAAAGCTGCTAGCTATTACCAGTTCCCGGCACAGGTGGACAGGACTGGCACATCTGATGATAATCTGTGTTCACAACATGGGCCAGACACCCCAAGTACAGTTTCACATATCATTGTACATGCATGTGGGAGGTGTGCACATCCTAGATGCTGTCCATGTCATGGATGAAGGAACACAGACATGGCAAGCGATGCACAGCATTGGCCACACACAAGCATTACCCAGGTGACCGGATGGGGGATACAATACCCACCTGTGTGGGCAAATGCAGACACTACATCCCTGAGCCATAATGCAGACCATTGTCAAATGTCCTGATGCCAAGTTACACCCATCCCCTAGCCTTGGACAGCCATCTGGTGCAGTCGAACACCACACACCTGTGCAGACATGCACCCATGCATGTCAGTACTGGCACGCTGTGTGTTTTTGTGTGTGTTGCATGCTGCAGATGTTCACATCCACACTTCCTACAACCCCCACGGGCATACTGCAGTATGCTGTCTGATGTCAGACACCTTCCTATACCCATCACACATACAGCCCCCATATGACCTGTGTGGTGCATGGGATACCTGCACAGTGATGTGATGTGGCAATCCCACAACTGATGAGTTGTACACCTGGCCCTGCCACGTGTGTCAATGTGTGTCCTTGTGAAAGTGTGGCTGTGTTGACACTGGCACCTGTTCATGCCAACAGGCACATGTATGTCATCTACCAAACAGCTACTGTATCCCTGTTGCAGATGTCACTCATCATCACATATATGTTCTGAGTGCTCCACAACAGGTAACCTATGTGGTGCATCCAATAATTGCATCAAACTGTGCTATGACTACATAGTTGTCAGGGGTTTGATACCCTGTGCTGGTAGGTGTGTGACACAAACATGCTTCAGTTTTACCCTCACACCCTTCCCTGACATGTATTTGCCTCTGTCTGTGTCCCTACCCCCTTTCAGGTGGACGTGGAGACCTACACCTGCTTTGCTTAGGCAGCAGCATGTGTAATGTAAGTGATGCTCATGAACAGCTGATGGCCTCTGCACAAATTTCAGCCCTCCTCTGGCTGACTGCATGTGAAACAGCTGTGGTAACATTCCCATAGCCAATTGCATGGAAACACACTCCAATACCTAGGAACATCATGGTGGTGGTGGCCCTTTTCATCCACTGTGAGCAGGAACTAGATCTGTTGTGTGGCAAACAGCACCTCAGATGGACTGTTGTGTACCTCTAACAACATACACTGTGAAAGCAGTGCAACAAACAGAAGGGGGATGTGCCTGACCTGACTACAGACTGTAAGTGCCGCTATACTGCATTTGGAGTAATGTTGCTTTAACAGTGTTTGTGTGGATATGGCTGTTGTACATGTCTCAATACCTGCCATGTCAGTTCCATGTTTATGGGGAATCCCCATCTGCAGGGTCATCTGCAGTCTGGGCAGTGTTGTGTCCATGGTTGCATGTGTCACCCACGGAGTATCTAGCTGTTGACTGCAGAAGGTAGTGTGAGGATTGCAGTCAGTAGATGGAGAAAGCCATGACAGTCACAGACGTCATATCCCTCAAAGGACATATGTTGTAACAATGCTGTAACAACAGTAAATGTATGTGGTTATCACAGCAACATGTCAATACTGGCCCTGTGTATGTGCTTCCAGCCACACCTCTGTCAACCTTTGTACATATGTCATGCATGAAGTGGTGCATATGTGCTGTGCACCATAATTTGTGGCATCATATCTGGGAACAAGCCACTGATATACCTGACTGCTACATATGTTATGTACAGTAGGGATTACATTACATGACATTACCTGCACATTTTGTGGATGTTCGTTCAGTACTGAGGTCTGTGTACCTATGGTGAATGTCAACAGTGTGTGTGGTGTTGATATGTACTTTAGCCTGTGTACAGATTGTGGTAGATGACATTGTTCTAGTTCCCCTACTATCAGATGTTACATGCTGCTCCACTGTATAGTACTGCAGTGGCGTACATGTTTGTAGCACCATAAACATACATGTCCCATACTACAGACAGCCACCAGACCAAACTGTGTAGCAGGCCAGTATACATAGGGTCAGTCTGTGAGTGACACATATGAGGATGGTGTAGAACACATAGTCCATATACTGTAATACCATGTTAGCTAACCATATGTGGCTGTGGCTGTGTTCACATTGGTTGTGGATATGCACTTTCACACAGGTGTATCTTACCCTGTGCTGTGACATGCCTGTTGAGCCTGTTTTATATGCAGGTACATGTGCATTCCCCCTTAGGAGATGTAGGCCAGTGTTGAGCCAGTCTGCCTACAGCCTGCACAGTGCATTGTGAAATGCCTAGCAGCTGAGTGTACTTACCCAGTGGGATTTCATGTGCAGATACTAGCCAGATGTGCCGCTGTAGGCCCTCCCTTAACAATCATGTATATCAGACAGGGCAGTGGGATGCAGTGCAGATGTATGTCAATACCTATTGGGTAGTATGTGGCCATGGCACCCCTGTACCAGCAGTCATACCATGTCAGGCCAGGCAGGGGTGTGTGAATGCATGACCTATGGTGGACATCATATACCGGCCGTTATGTGTTACACCCATCTACATGGCCGTCTACATCCATATTGTCAGGCATGGTACACATGTGTAGCACTAAGGGCTTATATGTATACCTCTGGACTGTACAGACTGTGTCAGACCCTCCACATATATTAGCCAATATCTCTGCTGCAGTCCACAGCGGCAGTACGTGCTAGCAGCGGTACTGTACAATGATGTCCTTTGGATGTCTTTCAGTAACCAATGGCACACCTTATAAGCCAATGTGACCTCCCACATACACCATGTCTGTGAAGACAATCCCAATGACAGTAGCAATAGTCTACTAGTATACCTGATATACATACCTGACATCCCCTGCAACTACGACATTGGGAACATATGGGCTGGGGTTGGCCTACACTTCATGTCCAGGACATATGGTGGGAATATATGTACATATACTTATCCAGATAGCCAGATATACATGATTACATGTGTACTACACCCAATTAACACTGTCATGGCAACCACGTACTATAGATCCCCACATCATGTGTGTGTGGTCCCATTACATCTCCTGTGTGATGGACATCCGTCCTGTGTGTGGGCAGCAGTGCTACCCACAGCATGTAGCAATACCCCTTACAGGAGAACCGGCACACTCAGGGCAGCCACATATTTGTAGGAGGATCAGGAACTACAGACAGACTGCAAGTAGAGTTGTGTTATGCTTTGTATAGTACTGGTGTTACAGGGTGTGGGTATACATACTAGTTTGCCATGGAATGCAGTCCATCTGCATAGCACACAACTGTGGGCCTATCATCATGCCAGTCAGAGCTATGCCTATCATGTCTTGTCTGTCCACCAAACAGGTCTTTTGTCAGATATTACACTGGCAATGTGTGTGTTGTGTGTTATCGGTAAATGGCTCCATCCATGACCGTCTCTACCCTCAATTCCCTGACTAAGGGTATGTTACAGACTACCCTGTAACACCAGCACCTTGCATAGTGTATGGCAACAGTTGTCCAAATATGTGCCTGTATTCCAGTCTCTGTCCATCACCTACATACCAAGCTTTGCACATATGTCATGATGTCGGTGGTTGATCCATAGTGGGCTGAGAGTATAACACACTGCCAGTGCTGCCATCAGTCCACTGCCATTGTAACCCCCACACATACGGTGGGGTTGGGGCCATATATGTGAGGGCATCACCTACACAATACGTGTGCCCTTATGTACTGCAGAGCCCAGTGTATGTAACAGTGATATATGGCCCTGTATTATTGAGTTTAGTGGGGGAGCACCATAAATGACCTAGGCTGCTACAAAATGTGGGGGTATCAGGGTTGAGCTGCCTTAAGGTATCTGGATGTACAGTACCATGTACTTCACCTATATATACATTACTGGCATGGATCTGGGTAATGCAGGACTACTGCCCCCTGCCATACAAACTGTTCTGTTTGTTGGTGTGCTCGTGATGGTGTCAGTTATGCCATATTATGTAGCAGTTACAACCCATGTGGTCATATGACATCTATACCACCTACTGAGTTTGTACAGTGTGTAGATAGAGGCTGCTGAACTACACACCTGCATTACATACTGTTGATTGTTAGGTATCCTCTGGCCCAGTGTGTCTTTCCTGTTGCACAATGTGAATGGCTTGGCCTGGACAACAACAGCTGTGAACCTTTCCAGACTACTGTGTTACTGTAACCGGTCCACAGTAGCATCACTCCGTTAATATAGTTATCTGTGTCTGAACAGCTATATGGCATGGCATGTAGAACTGTAATAGTACATGATTAAAGGTTTCCATGTCTGAAAACCTATGGGTGGTGTTCTACCTATGACCTCTCTGTAGGTGTATGTTACAGGCAATGATTGTCATTTGTATGGGTGGCACATACAGTGTCTAGTCGTTCAGGGGTCAACTGTAGGCATAGTGGCTGTTCCATATTGTGTGCACCTTCCACTTATGTATCTTACTGTTCATATAACTGCATGTGTATGTGTAGTCATATATATATGTATATGACTGCACATATAATTATGCATACCTGTATCTGCATA
Organism: Protopterus annectens; assembly: GCF_019279795.1. Lineage (NCBI taxonomy): Eukaryota > Metazoa > Chordata > Ceratodontiformes > Protopteridae > Protopterus > Protopterus annectens. Next base: position 977,039,389 of record NC_056744.1, read on the forward strand.
TCTATGTCTGTGTATCTGTATCCTGGGAATGTTGATGGCTTCCACATAATACATTACCCATGGGAGCCAGACTGTACTGCATGATATGTTACCAATACCAGCCTAACATCATACAAGTGGGATGTAGTACAGGTAACATTGTGTGCCCATGTTGTCACAGGCCCTGGTTATGGGATCTCCAACACTTGGTAGTGCATAGCAGGGCAGACATGTTTGGCTCGGGTGGATGCCTATTTGTACAACTTGTATAGTGGGTGGTGCCTCTCAACCTCATTAACGTAACATGTAGCCTGTTACACTCCTCTCCCTAACAGCTACATGTGCCTTGCAGTACCAGCACAGTGTTGTACCAATGGGTCAGTAGGCATGGGAATCCTATTGAGGTCTGCCACATGTATGTATGTGTGCATGTGTGCATATCTGTAGGGTACACCATTCCGAGGCCACATACTCCTATTACAATACACATTGCCACACAGTAGTACAGATATTGTTGTCGTCACCGAAAGGTGTGGCAATGCAATGCAACACCCTACTATGCCTTTGGCGTGTGCATCAAATGCATATCCCTGTGGTACCACTGTTGTGATATGCAATGGGTTGTTTTGGCATCGTGGCCAATCTGTGATAGTGGTTATGTCAGAGTATCAAGATGGGTTCCAGTGTGTACAATATCCAGTGGGGGATGTGGGTGCTGTGTACACTGTATTTACACCATGGTACACCTGGTATATGACCCACATACCACTCTCTGGTGGCCACTGTTACCATCACCCATACAGGCAACAGATAACAGGATACAGCCCAGTTACACATGTGCTGTGTGCAGCCTACCTGTAACACATTGGACACATGGACTAGTTAGCAACAATGCAACCAGGTCTCTAAGATGTATGTCTACCTGTTATGTGTCAGTCAGTGTGTATATGATGGTATGACACACTATGTATTCTCCATATACAAACATTACTTCCCCCATTACCATATTGTATGTGTCTGTGGATGGTCTGCATGTAACATGTGACCTGGTAAACACCTCACCCTACAGATGGTGTCATGTGTGCAATGACAGCCACACAGTTCAGTAGCACTACATACCTGGGTAGGGGTCTAGACACAGTGTCTCCAAGTAAGGATGTGTGTGTATGTGGATGGGTGGACATAAGGGTGCAGATTATACCTGTACCAGCAGGCCACCAGTCAATTTTGCATGGGCAATAACTGTTATACATACCTGTGGCATGTGTGCAACTGTACACCAGATATGTCACGGCCATGGTGTCACCACACTGACATACCCTTGTGGAATATGACTGCAGACCATCCTCCTGCTGACACATGTACACCTACAGCACAAATGGATAACAATATGGGATAACAATTGGTGTTACCAACAGCTAAGATGCATCATAGCTGCATGGCTACACTACCTGACATGTATGCATTACACATTACCCCTGACAACATCTTACACTGCAGTACATTGCAGCACTCAGTCACCATGGGCATCAGAACCATATTAACCTGTCTCTGCATCGATGTTATGGGTGACATTGATGTGGCACAGGTATCATCATATGCACAGGGTGTGTTGCTGGTGTGCCAGAGGCTGAGGGTGGTCCAAACATGTGTCACCATGTGTGTGGGTGAGAGGTGTGGTTCATTAATTGGGGCATGGTGATGTGGTGTGTGTCAGTATGGGGGGTCACCCTAGGTGCATTGCATAGTGTGTAGGTATGCATGCACACAGTTCCGTCATGTGGCTGCCCTATATGGGTGATGTTGGACAGCTGCAGACCATACCTGGCAGGGTGTGCAGTTCACTGCCTCCGGCCATGGACACGCTGACTGTGCCTGCCAGGGGTTCCATGGGCCCGTGCAGGTACAGACCTTGAGGTGATACTCTCCCCTGATAATGACATATGTCTGCTGGAACCATGTCCCACCTGGGACTGGACAGGGCCACATGCATGAGGCCTGCTGTGGTGTGGTGTGGACAGCAGCCCCAGTGGTGTGCTGGGGCTGGTTCTGCCACTACAGGGCATCCTGGCATGTCCATGTTGACCACCAGCTGCTGGTGTTTCTGGCCTAAGTCCACGCGTTCGTCACACCACTCCCATCACACATTCTAGTACAGACATACCATGGTTGAGGAGGCCCACCATCTCACCCCACTGTCTATCCATGCTCTTGGTATATTCATGGAAGACACCAGAGAGTTCATGGAGGTTGCCACTTACAGCTGCAAAAACAGACCTCTGCAGCCTCAGGGCCTGTCTGGTGTGCATTTCCATATGTGCCTGTGCCTCCATTATGGCCTGAATCATGCTCCTGGTGGTACCAGTTGTGGCGCCTCTGCCAGGGGCATGATGGCAAGCAGTCCTCCAATGAGCAGCATGGTACATCTACTGATGTGGTGGCCTTCCAGACATCCAGCTATGCTGACTGTGATCCGACACAGTTGACATGGACACCACACTTTCCTGGTTATTGCCACCAACCACCAACTGTCCCTCTGCTATGACCACATGTGATGGGGTTTGTAGGGGCACTGTAACTGTGTACAGGCTTGGGGTGGCTATGAGGGTGATATCACATGTTGGCACAGTGTCGGCCTCTGACAACCCCACCTGTGCCTCACCTGTACCATCATCATCATCATTATCAGTGCCTGTAGGGACACCTACCTCAGTTTGCATGCAGTAGGGAACCTGACCCACCTCGCTACCTGTGGGGTATACAAATACACACTTTAAGACCTGTACAGCATTGCATAACAGTACACACACTCACAAACACTCACACTGACAGTCTCCTTACTACCTCACTTTCCCTGGGTTTACAGACAGTCCCACATTCATTTACATATGTTCCCCATCCTGCATGGCACTTGCTAATATACACGCATTACTACTGCCCATTAATATATCATTCCTCTCCATGCCTACACGTGTGGTTACAACACCTGACCTGTTACTCCATCACCTCCCTGACTTGGGTTGAGTAGGTTGTACATGGCCTCACTGCTGTCATCCCGTATTACCCTGTGTATGGGCAGTAATGGTGTACAAGGCCCCTATATGGTTGGGGCTGCTACATTCACTACATATGTCACACACCAGAGCCTCATGCTACAGTCTTGCTCAGTCCATGCCACATCTGCTGCACGAGCGACCCATCATGCGGACAACAGTACTACCTGGATACACTCACTGATGTGCTGTGGTAATTCCCCATTGCATTTGTAGTGCTGCATATGTGGGTAGCCAGATACCTATCTGCTGCTGGAAATATGATGTGTATACCTGGTATGTACTTCACCTTCCAATGCATGCTCCATGCTACAGACCTTGTTATGCTATCAGCTGTCCTGTGTTCACATACCAGACAGGTTGTCCTGGTGTTCCAAGTCTCACTCCATGTACATGTACAGCACAATCCCAATGGGAAGTACTGCCATGTGGTCAATCCCACTATCGTCTGTGCATACATGGACACCCCCCCCCCCCACACACACACACACACACACACATCTGACATGCATCATCCACACTCCACTAGATTGCACTTACAAACACAATCGAGACACACTCACACACCCCACACTCCTACAAGTGGATTTGCACATTTGTACACCCAGTTCTTCCATTACCCTTCTGTCAACATGCATTACATATGGTGCTCAACAGCATGCAGTGCAACTATAGTGACTTCATGCTAGCGGCAGTATACATGTGTGTGAGGCATGGGCTATGTTGGTAGGTGATGCCCTTCCCCTTGTTAACACTGCACACATGTACAAAGTGTTACTGTGGACCTGTTCCACACCCTGCCTTGTACTGTGCACCATACCTTGCAGGTGTAGAAACCATTGCTGCATATGTAGTACTGTGTCGGTTATGTCAGCGCCACTGCTCACAGCCCCTATGTGTTATAGCAACTCATACCTGGGATGATATGTGAACAGCTATCATTTGTGAGTGCCTGATGTCTGTTTTAGAGATCACAACATCAGCAGTGCATGTATGACCAGTACAAGACTAATACACTGACAACAAGCAGACCTTACAATGACTGTGGGGGGTGCCTTTCACATGTCCCAGACCTCTGCATGGCTGCAAGGTCTACTCATGTGCACATCTCTTGGAGTGCACGCACTACTGTGACGAGTGTTGTGGGGTCAGGGTTACGTCTGCCACGTTTACTTCACCTGATTGTGTGCAGCTGCAGCCATGGTGGTGTTGGTTCACACATGTCCCTACTGTAGGCTGTGTGTCCTGGCATACTCCACATCCCTGTGGACACATTGCACATTGACAGGATGTTAGTTATCTTGCATGTGTCTGTTGTACCCCAGCATGTTCTCTACTGTGATGCAGTGCATTTCACAGCAACATAATGTGAATGTGTACAGCATGCAGTATGGTTAGGTGTGTTAGATGTGTGCATGGGATATCCCAGAGCTATTACATTCCCAGTGTATCATCATGCATGAACACGAACCATACTCACCAGCTCTGAGCTGCTGCCATGGTGGTATCTTGGAGGGACCTACATAGGAGTGTGAGAAAGTTGATGTCAGTGGCCACAACTGTGGCATTCATAAAAGGTGAGTGCAGCATTACGTTACATCAACAGTAGAATTCCACAATATTACAGCTTATACACAACTGTTTATTACTACTATACAGCAGCAGACTATGTATATGACATCTCAGATTTGCATGATGTACCTGTACAGATGCAGATGCATATACAAGGGTGGTGTACCGATGTGCCCTGGGGCCTTACCTGCATGCTCCTCATCTGGTGTGTCATTGGCACCCACTTCCAAAATGTGCCCTGCCAGGTGTTGTTGCTGCAGGCGGCCAGGTGCCACAAGGCTGCTGAGAAGCTCCTCCACACGGATGAGGGATGGATGGGTGGGGGTGGGTTGTCCCCCCTGTTGCGAGGTGGTCCCTCTTACAGCAGCTGCATGCCGAAGTACATGGTGAAGCAGGATGGTGCAATGATGCAGGACTTGCTCATAGCTGCAGTTATGCAGTCCAACATCATTGACCCTGTGGACAAGCTCATTCTACAGGGTGGTCCTCTCCTGCTGGTCGTGGGCTGTCCGCCCAAACAGCAGTTCATAATGCTGTACCAGGTGGTCGATAACCTCTGTATCAGCGGCACTGTATGCGGGCAGATGACTATGTGACATGTTTCCTAGAAGACATAAAGATGGAAAAAGGTCTGAGCCACCCATACAGCAGGGTTACCATAGTTCTTAATACACATATTTGTCTCCCCCCACCATATCAGGTACAACAAACCATTCACAGAATGCAATTGTTATGTCAGCTGCTTACCTACCATTGGGACATATGTTGTATTGTACCAAGCTTTGTGCTATGTGCATGTGCCACTCTTTGTGCTATGTGTTTGCAGCCAAGCTCCCTGTGGGGACACTTATCTTTGCTGGCTTGTTACAGACTATTTCACCTGCATGCCATTGTCAGTGCCACTATATAGATGTGTATAAATATACATCTATGTACATATAAGCGTAGATATATGTTGTACAATGTTGATATACCTATGTCTATATGAGTGTCTGTGTATCTATACACATACACGTTACATTCTGTATTGCACAGATATTTATCTATATGTGGAGTGCATACAGACATCTGGTCCGCATTCTGTAACTGTCTTTCATTCACAGCTGCACCGTTCTGCCTTGCTGCAACACAGACAGGTGTCACATGTGAACATAGACTAACATTAGGGTGGTATATATGGCATGAGATTGTTGGTATGCCTATTATACACCTATGGCATTTGTGCATGCTACATTACACATTAACATGACTGTCCTGCAAGTGGTGTGCTCTGACACCCATGTGTCTATCATGACGGCAGTACTTCCACCACCAGCTATTGTCCACACTAACATAACACACACAGATATTATGGTTGACATCTTTGTCATTCATTGCTGATTTGCACAGTTGGCGGGTATGTCCCACTGCCTACAGGGGCAGGCAGTATTGTCCAGAGCAGCTGTTCAGCATTTCATCATTACAGGGACAACTACAGATGGCACATATCAAACATTCACGTCTATATCACGTTATTGAAAGTTTACTTAATTGAATTAATAAAGGTCGAACTTTATTGATCGATTAAGCAAAACGAATAACATAAAAAAAAACAAATAAAAAAAAAACCCAAATGGCATAGGCAGGGGGGCAAGTCCCCCTACCCCCCCCTACTTAAATATACCAACTTTGAGACCGCACTACATTGAGGTAAATGGAAATCTCCTCTTACAGAGATTTCCGTTTACTTGCATGATGTTATTCTCTTTCGATATTGTCGTTCTGACATTATCAGACTCGATATTGTCAGCTTACAACAACGTGAAGTAGACCCCAAACATTCAACATCATATATCCTATTAATCTATACTACATTAAATTACATACAGTTATGTTTTACATACCCTTTTTTTTTAGGACGGGTGTGACGCCTTCCCGGTTTTGGCTTGTAGGTTTTCTTTTTTCCCAATGTGTGTGTGTTTCATTTTATCTTCCCCCCCTCTCTTTCTCTCTCTCCCTCTCCACTAGAGCAATTGAGTTGGTTTGAATGGATTGCAGCATGGCTTTTGTAGGTGATGCACATGATCAGGTGATGGGCTCTGCACCAATCAGTGTGCAACAGTTGCTAATTGTGTGCAGCCTGCTGTGTAATGATTCAGTTAACCACTGTCATAGCAACCCAGTACTACAAATTGCTGACTCATGTGGGCATTGTCCCTTCACCTTTCCAGTATGGAGGACATCCTTCCTGTATGTGTGCAGCAGTGTTACACATGGCAGGTTGCAGTACCTATTACAGCAGAGCTTGCAGACACAGGCCAACTACACAATTGTAAGAGGTTCCAGACCTACAAACAGAGTGAGTAGTGTTGTTATGTGCATTGAGTATTGCTGGTCTTGCAGTGTTTGCGTGTACATAGTAGTTTAGGATGGAATGCAGTCTGTCTGCATAGCTCTCAACTGTGGGCCTATCCACATGATGGCCAGTGGATTGTCTGTTTGCTTTTGCCTATGCACCACACAAGTGTTGTTCTAGATATATCCCCGGCAATCTATCTGTTGCATGCTATCAGTACATGGCTACATCCATTTGTGTTCCTGATGTCTTATTCCTACATAAGGGTATGCTGCAACAAATCCTGTAACACCAGCATTTTTAGGGTGTGTAACAGCAATATTGTGAGTATGGCCCTGTGTTCCTGCCTCTGTCCTCCACATATATGGCTGGCTTTGTCCTGCTGTGATACGGTTAGGGGTTGTTCGGTAATGGCCTATCATTATTTATTGCTAGCATTCCTGCTATCATCCCAGTCATATCGTGGACTCCCACAACATTTGTTGGTCAGGGTCCATACATGTGACAGATACATAGACATTACCACAAGTAATAAATGTCCCCCTAGGCCTTGACTACAGGGTGTAACTGGAGGCTGCTGAACTACATCTGTTATTGTTTATTGTTACTTATCTTGACAGCAAATCCTTTATCTACAGTTGTACGAATTGAAGGGCTTGGCCTGGACAGCATAGTATGTTATATATCCGCACTGTCTGTATCTACTGTTTTGTGTGGGCCCTGCATTCCTCACTGATTAAATAATTCCAAATCTATGTGATGTAAGTAATGGCATACATTATTGTAAAATACACCAATAAAGGTTGTCTGTGTATACATACCTGTGTGTTGTCTTATGTCCTTTGAATTGTGAGTGGATATATGTGTAATATAAGTATTCCCTTTGTGGGAATGGTTGCCATACAACACATGTCACAGGTACCAGTTACAGGGCTTGTGGCTGAAGGATATACTTTGCACCCAGTACATCCACACTTTTACATATGTATGGCTACTAATACCTTTTGTCTGTGTATATGTGTATGTACCTATATATCTCATATATATATATATGTATACCTGAACATACTTGTCAATGTATAGATATGTGTGCATATCTGTACCATTGTAGTGCACCCCTTCCACATTGTACATTCCCTATGGTAGACTGACATTTCTGCATGATATGTTACAGATATTGCCCTGACATGTACAGGTGACTTGGATTACTGTTGGAGCATTGTAGCTGTGTTGTTGAGGGTCCTGACGTCATGTACTGCATGTGCTGGATAGTGGATTGCACAGCATATCTGTTAGGGCTGGGAGGGGGGTTACATAGCAGTAATTACCAGGTGTCCCTCATTCGTGCCCCCACCCCCATTAACTGTGCTTATGGTCTGGTATGTTGTACTGAGTGGATCAGGAGTTTGTCCACATGTGCAAATGGTATACACACATATCTATCTGTATAAATATATATATATATATATATATATATATATATATATCTGTATATCTGCATAACTGTGTATGTGAAACCCCCATATATAGAGAGATAGATATGGACATTGATATAGATCTAGCTATGTATATGCATATATCTATGTGTATGTATATATATATATATATATATATATATATATATATATATATATAGATAGATATATATATATATATAGATATATACACTGGGCATATTTATCTATCTAGGTGCGAGTGCTCTTATATGCTTATTTGTGAGTCATATTTTATCTGATTCCATTTTATGTTGTGTTTTTCTAATGAAATTGTCACTGTGTATATATATATATATATATATATATATATATATATATATATATATATATATATATATACATATAAAAAAGTTACCGATTCTATTTTTATCTTTATTTCATGAATTTAATATAAATTTCTGAATTTATTTATTAATAAATATTAATTTGTTGTTATAGTGATTAGTTAAGCATCAGGCTACAAGTTTTTGCACATAAGTATGTTTTAGTAATATATACATATATATTTTTTAGCATTACATATTAGATGCTTCAGCAAAGATGTGTTGTTTGTAAAATGATGCTTTTAAATAGAAATGTGAGCTACCCCCTGGACGATCTAATTGATTTAACTGACTTAATTAATTTATTGATGAATTGATTGAATAATTAATTTATGAATGATTTTGTGAATACTATTTAAGATGAGAGTTTTTTAGTATATTTAGAGATCTGAAGAAGCGTACTCAGTGTGTACGTGAAAGCGCTTATCAATTTTTCCATTGGATTAAAAGTTCATTGATTTATCGTGGTGGTCCAGCTTTGTATTTTTTCTGCATACATATATATATATATATATATATATATATATATATAGATATATACACTGGACATATTTATCTATCTAGGTGCGAGTGCTGTTATATGCTTATTTGTGAGTCGTACATACACACACACACACATGTATATATATATATATATATATATATATATATATATATATATATATACCTATAGCTGTCTGTCTGTCTACATTTACAGATATATCTATCCATATGTCCATGCATGTTTGGCTTATATGTTTGTCCTGTACCTCATTCTCTTGGCAATTGACATGGATGGTCTTAGGATTGAAGTCAGTCACTCATGCCGACACGTTCAAGTTTCAGACTTTTCATCTCCATCAAAATACTGCTTATCTATGCTTACTACTGCTTATTTGTGCTTAGACCTGCTTACTAGTGCCTTATTCATTATGACACTGAGTATAAATGTCATTTAGTAGTTTATACAGCAAAACAATGTTGATATACAGATTTTGCATGGAGAATAGAATGTGTGGTAGTGGGACTTGAACCAGGAATGCGTGCACATTAGTCGGATGCTCTGCCCCACTGCACTATTGCTTTTCTGCTTCATTTGCATATTTCTACCATAATGTCATACCCATGCTCCCTTTCCATTGCCCCCAAGCTCCACGTACACATCATCCATCCATTCTCCAGTTACTAGCCCTGCCATACCACACCTCCATACATTTCCCTCTCTGCATGTCTCGGTACTCCTCCATTTTACTGTCTCCACACAACCTTCTGCAGGCTCTTCATCCACTTAGTCCACGTTCGTTCGATCCTTCCCTTGATACTCCTCCGATACTGGTGAAAACATCTTTGTGACCCACAAAGTCTGGTTCGTCCCACCAGGGATGGACCTGTTGTTGTGTCACGAGTAGACTTTGCTGGTCTACACTGCTTCTCCCACTGGTAGCATCCTGCCAGGGGTTTGCTCACACACCAGACCAGCCTCATCTCCCAGTTCCATGGATGAAGCATGCCCCCACTGCGTTCCCCGTTTTTCATTCCTCTCTTCGGTATTATGCAAGACTACTGTTCTCACAGTATGTGTGGACAGGCACTGCTCATTGATACTCATAGACTGCTTGGAATATTGTGATTGAGCAATGTGCACATGTTTGCTGGTATTAATCTACATACTTACATACATTTCCTATACTGTTGACTGACTGTACTGGATGATATGTTTGTGATAACAGCAGCTGATTGTATATCTGCCATGCCTTTGTGGTAACTCACTTGGACTATAGTGTGCAAGGTGGGGGGGGGGACCTGGGAGTGCTGATTATTTAGTTACTGGCCACGACAAGAGCTGTTGGCTACAGAGTGCCTAAGGCACTGTGGGGGAAGTGTAGGCGGGTATGCGCTGGTGTGCGTGAGGCTCAGACTTGCTAACCTCCGGTTACGGTGTCTTACACTGGGTTGGCCTCCACATTGCTTAACCAGTGTGGGCATTGCTTACTGCCACCCAAACAGGTGTAATCCTGCTTGCTGCCACATACCCCCATGCTACTTCATTAACATGTCAGTATTATACATGCTTGAGTCAGGTGTACATGTCAGGGATGACTGTTGACAAAGGTCAGTGTAAGGTGAAGTGGGATTCCAGTTTAGCAGTTCTGGATAGGTTACACTCAGGTATTTGGGTTAGGTTTAATTATGCCATACCTGTGTTGTAGAGTAGATATGAATAGTGAAGGTGTAGGCGGGTAGATGGAGGGTGGGACATATTAACTGTATTGTATGCCGTTCGACTGATTGGTGGGGGAGCAGTAGTGCAGGTTTGCATGATGTTGGGATTTGTATGCGAGACAGGACAGGAGGTGTCGGTGTCACTAGTTGGTGTAGGGGTATGGAGAGTTAGTTGAGAGCGGTGGACTTCACCAGGTGGTGAGCAGGTGGTGATCCAAGTGTGCTTGAGGTTTCCCTTCATGTGTTATTTACATGTGTTGTGTGGGACAGCTGCGATAATACACGTGGGTTGGGGGTTCCAGATTCTGCCAATCTAGTTGTGTGGAGAGTGTCACCTACTTGTGACTGTGAACATTACTAGTAATGAAACAGGGGTCGATAGGTAAGTGGTGTTATTGGGCCATACAGAGGGGTTGATAGTAGGGGACATGTCCAGGGATGTGCAGGAAGGCCGACGGGAAGGTCCGCAGCTGTCCATTTCTTCTACAGCAACAGCTGTGTATATACCCTGCATTTGAGGGTAGGTTTGGACACTCATACCCCTGGGTGGGGGTGCGGACAGCAATAATACCTTGTGATGCCAATTAGTTTGGCTTACATGCCTACAGTGGGGTGTTGCGACCATGTGTTCTTTGGTGTCATTTAGTGGGTTTGCAACAACACATCTGGTTATACCGTCCTTTGCCATGTAAACTAGACTTTGCTGCAGTGGGACTTGTACCAGACGTGGCTAACGGTTAGGCATCGGCACTGCCTAATGCACACTATTGCTTACATCCCTGGGGCAGTCCACATAGAACCATTCCAGCAAACAACTGCACACCTAGGCCCATAATTTCATACCCATAGGTCCCCCCCCCGCACTTCCTCTTCAGCACTCTTCCTTACTCCGGGTGCAGGTCGGGTCTAAACACACCACTACACACTGCCCACTCTTCACTTCTCGGGACCCATCATGTACGTTGTCTCACCCCATGGGTCATCAGGCTTCCCCAACCTTGTAGTCTGGGAACATGCATGCCCTGCCATAGGTTATCTGTGTAATGGCTGGAAACCCGAATAGCCATAAAATTTTTGGGTTGTCCCGCAAGGGACATTCTTGTCTTTGTTTCAAGATTAGACTTGGCGGGTCTCTCCCACTGGTAGTATCCTGCCTGTAGTCTGGGAAGCAGTGGTGTGTTTACTTTTATTGTGTGTCTGTATATTTCACCTGTCTACCGGGGGGGGGGGGTGATGCTACATGTTAAACGTTTGTTGATTGCACCCCTCACTCCCATTGGCACGGCCTGTGAACATATGTAATTCTTAATTGCTGTATCATAGCCTAGCTATATATCTGTGTATATATATACACACACACACACACACACACACACACACACACACACACACACACACACACACAAATATGTGTATATATATATATATATATATATATATATATATATATATATATATATATATATATATATATATATATATGTCTGCATACATGTATATATACATATATATATATATATATATATATATATATATATATATATGTATATATATATATATATATATATATATATATAAAACAAAGCCACAAAGTCCCAAGGATGTAAGACAAAAAACCAAACTGCAAGCAGCCAGCAACGCAAAACACTATAATAGTCCAAGTAAAGAAGTAACCACTTTGTATAAAAAATATATCAAAAGATTTAATGGAAACAAAACAGACCAGACGTAAGCGCTTTCACGGACTACCTGTCCGCTTCCTCAGACGTACAATAGTGAAAAAACAGTTACAATATATAGCACAAACATCACAATCTAATTAAATAATTAAGCAATTAAAACCAACAACCATAATTAACAATTAAAAGTTAAAAACACATTACCTAAGTGGTCTGGCTTGTAAAATAGGTTTAAGGGGAACAGTTTCATTTAAACCACGTCCATGGTGTGCTCCCAACCTCAGAATCCATTTAACTTCAGCAGTCTCCGTTTGATTAACTACATCCCCCAATCTTAGATTATCTGGAACTATGTGCAAAATTTGAAACAAAAAAGTATGTGTTGAGTCAGTGCTCAGTATGTGTTTGGCAATAGCATTATAAGTTTCATTTCTACGGACACAATAGTAATGATCACGGATTCTCTCCAAACTGTTTCTAGAATTACACGTTCCTGAACACTTAATACTCCACAATACACCTGTATCAGGGTGTCTAAAAAACCTGGATTCATCTATATAAGAACACTGCAGGCAATTATTACATTTCTTAGTACCCCTCAACCAAACAGGGCAGACCTCCAACAAGTTAGTGCTAGTGTAACAAATCCTTTGTTGTAAAGTCTGACAATTTTTATAAATAAAGTTCGGAAATGTACCTACTAGTTGCTTGGTCCTGACATCTGATGTTAAAATATTCCAATTGTTCGAAACTAAGTTTCTAATCTTGTTTATGTTGCTACAATATGGAACAACAATAGACACATTGTTACTAACGTTAGATTTATGGACACGTGAATTGCTAGTACTAGGACCAAAATAAGGTTTAGCCCTATGTTCCCTATGGTATCCCATTTGTTCATTGACTGTGTTAAATTCATCTGGTGTATAGCCCCTACTCAAAAAGCCAGTTTGTAACATTCCCATTTCTTCCTTAAAGATTTTATCATCACAACAAAGACGTGATGTTCTCATGGCTTGTCCTTTAATGATGTTAGTAAAACAAGCAGGATTGTGCATACTTTGTCTATGCAAGTATGAAGGTTGGTAGCAGGGTTTCCTATACAATTTAGTCTTGACTATAGCATTTTCCACATAAATATTGACATCTAAGAAATCAATACTATGCTGAGAACATGTACCAGAAAACTTCAAAAACTGGCTGGTCGAATTAATGTAGCCAAAGAAATCAGAACTGACAAAGTTAGCATCATCCATCACAATAAATAAATCATCCACAAAGCGTCTAAAGAACTTCATAGAAGCATAAGAAACTAAGTATTGTTGTTCCCAAGCAACCATAACCAGATTGGCATAGCTATTGGCACAACTAGTGCCCATAGCTATGCCTCTGGCCTGTTTAAAGTATCTAGAATCAAACAAAAAAACATTATTGTCAAGCACCAATTCTAGAAGGAAACACAGAAATTCAGCTTTATCAGACTGCAAAAAATTATCTTTAGTCATCAGGTGGTATACCATCTCAATACCAATAGAATTGGGGATGCAAGTAAACAAAGATTCAACGTCAGCTGTCACAAAAACTGTTGAAGATGTATACCCAAACTCAGTTAGAAACTCATAAAGGTCTCTCAAAAAATGTTCAGTATCTCTTAGTACATAGTTGTACTGACTTAGAATCTGCTTTAGTTCATAGTCCAGATAAACGGAGATGGGTTCGGTGACCCATCCAGCACCTGCTACAATGGGTCGAAACGGAGGTAGAGAAGAATTCTTGTGTATTTTAGGCAGGCCGTGAAGTCTAGGCACAACAGGATGGACCACTAAAAATAATCAAACAACTGCTGGTTCATGCTGTTTATGTCCAGACATATTGCTGTATATATATATATATATATATATATATATATATATATATATATATATATATATATATATATATATATATATATATATTGCTGTATACCCATAATGTGTGGTGGTGTGGTAGCTACGGGCCAGTAACCAGGGTTGAGATGGTGGCTGCATGTGTAGAGCGGGAGGGGGGAAGCAGAACTGTGGGTAATGAATGTATGGGTCGGAGATGGCCTTGGTTGGATGGGCCTGTACTGCTCGGACTGCCTAGTGGGTGGGGGAGAGGGGATGTGATGTCAACATGTGGAACATGACCGAGAGCTAATTTAAATCCCTATTTCAATGACACACATACATTACATTACATTGAGCTTTGTAGTGTTTTGCAGGGTGGACGTGTTTGTCTGGGCAGGGGGGTATGCCAATTCGTATGTGACGTATATTGTTTGGGGCCTGTCAAGGCCTTTCCCGGTGCATATGGACATATATGTGTCTGTTAATCTGCCATTTCTGTCTACAGATGTCTGGCCATATATACCTCTGTGGGTGCATATATTTGCTTTGATGTTTCTAACTATGTCCGTATATACCTATGGGGACATTTATCTGCGTATATATGTGTAACTTGCTGTGTATATGTAGACGTATGGATGTTGATATATATATATATGTGTAGTTGTCGGCATTTGTATGTATATCTGTTCATATGTATATATATATATATATATATATATATATATATATATATATATATATCTGTGGATATATATATATATATATATATATATATATATATATATATATATATATATATATATATATATATATATATATATATGTGACTACATCTATAGATATGTTGTATCCGTTTAGATAGTAATATATTTGCACACATACATCCATCTAGCTGTAGGTATACATTCTCTGTGCTGTTGCATGACTGGACTGGATGATATGTTTCTGAAAACATCAAATTTGGTTGTATTTGTCATGGTTTAGTGGTAAATCCCTTTGTCTATGGTGTGCAGGGTCCTTGGTTCAAGCCTTGCAGGAGCTGTTTATTTGTTGGTGGTGCAGAACACTGGCGGTTGGATACTGAGTGATTAAGGCACTTTAAAGCAGGTTTGTGCAGGTTTGCATGGAGGTAAGCACTGCCAACTTCCGGTTACAATTTCTTACACTCAGTTAGCTGCGACATTGCTTAACCTGTGAAGGCAGTGCTTACCCCTGCGCAAACAGGCTTAAACCCATTTACTGCTGCTTAAAAGTGCATACTGCTGATTAGCCCCGCACTCATTTCTTTAAAAGAAAAGAAAAAAGGGTTAATAGGACAGTGGTGAAAAAGGGGCACAAAGAGGGAAAGACAATAGGGAAAATAGCTAGGCATGTGCAGGAAGGGTGTAGGGAAAGTCCATAACTGCCCATTTTTCTACAGCAACAGCTGTGCATATACACTGAATTTGGAGGTAGATTTGGACACTCAAACTCCTGGGAGAGGGGTGAAGACAACATAAATTAGTTTTGATGCCAATTAGATCAGATTACATGTGTCCAGTGGACACATGTGGGAAATGGACAGCTATGTATGGGGCAAGTTTTTTTTTGTGGGAACAGATTGCCTTTTTTTTAGGTGAGAGTGGGATGTTGGGGAAGGGTAGTAGGTATATTTAGGGAGGTAGGTTGGGTAGGTTAACAGACAAGGCAAACAAGACGCATACAGTGACAGTATATGACACGTAGGAGGTAAACACCTTGACGGGGAGGGGTGTTTCAAAGTCGCAACCCCATGAGCCCCCAAATGGAAACAGTGGGACTGAGGTCCCCACCCATGGGCAGTCACCACTGCACCTTCACAGCCCCAAAGGTGGCCGTGCTGGATGCTGTGTAGGAGGGGCAGGCTCACCCTCTAATTGTGCCACTCAGCCCTCAAGCTGATGTAGCTGGTCTCGAAAAGCCCTATCAATCTCCCTATGCACTACGGCCCAGACCTGATGACAGGTGACTGGTTCCTCTCTGCCCCCGCTCCCGGGGGGGGGATGAGCCCCATCCCCTGCAGCGGTTCCACCTGAAGGTGGTGCAGGGCCTGCAGAGGAGGAGGTCCCGGGCTGGGCCCCAGACATACTGGTACCTGGTGCCATGGCCAGCTGAGGTGAGACACGTGGTTCCACTGGGACTGGTCTTCCCATATGAGCTAGGATGTTGCAGTTTACAGACAGATATGGGTTAGTAATAGTTGACAGCATTCAGGATTAGTTATAGCAGCATGCATAGGTATACTCATTAACCCAACACACCAGATGTAAAACAGTTGCAGAGCAAGCAGAACACATGCATATATGGAACAACAGTGGCCATTACAACAGCATGCAGGTTTTATTGATGGCAACAGGCCACCAATATGGGGGTATTTTAACAAGGCACATGCATAGAAACAAATGTGAATATTTATAAACCAATAGGACATATGTCCCAACAAAAGTTTGGAGTGTACACATACCGATTGAGGTGTGTCATTGGGTTATTTTTGCACATATGGTAGGGGTGAGAGCGGGAGTTCAATTAACAACTAATATATCCTTGTAGTTTTCATTACATTCATAGTGACTGCAGTGATCTGTCCCTTACATGTATTATTACACTACCCAATGGCCTTATATTGTACAATGGTATGTTTATAGATTATTATATACATGACCTGTGTCTTACATACAGGCGTGGCAAGATGCAGGTGTTAATGCAACACATGTTGAGAATTGCTCTCATACACTTTGGGTGAGATGCTGGATGACAGGTTTGTTTTCATATACATTCTCTGACTATGTACACGTCTGACTATCAGTTATATGTCATTAATGGCTGCCTACATTTCTTGGATCATCACACTGATTTTTCAGGGGAACAGGGTACCAGGCTGGTGATGTGGGCCATTTATCTGGACATGCTGGACAGATTGGAACAGTTGAGGGGTATGAATATGCATACAACTTTCTATTTGAACATTCTAGCAAAATCTGTACTGTTGTTGGGTGTAATTATGCATACAGCTTTCTATCTGAACATTGTAACAAAATCTGTACAGGTGTGGGGTATGATTATGCATACAACTTACTAGCACTCCCAGGATTCAAACCCCCTGCTGTGTGTGACATAAAACTTACAGTTAACATCACAGTACACTCTGCTATCAGGGAATTGATGTGATGCTTTTTAATGTTTTATGTCTATATCTCCCTCACTTGTACAATTTGACTGACCTCTTGGCACTTCCAACATTGTTATACAGACCTTCATACTCATTTTATCTGCATACCACAGTGTGGGTAACACTGCTTAATACAACAGTACTATTTATAGTATGCAACAGTTCAACAACATATGAAAGAAGAGTAAACAGAAGCACTCCAGGGGTTATACCTTTATTCACAGAATAGTACACCTTTATTTCTACTGGTACGACACTTTCTCAGGCTCTTATATTTATTTGTTATGACAGTACATGCAGAATAATTACTAACCTGCCTCACAACGCAGCCTTTGCAGCTTAGCATCATGGGCTTGCTGGTTCGCTGCCCGCTCATCTGCAGCTGTCTGAGAAATACAGTGATATTTAGCCATACCTATCCATAGTATACACAAGCTAGGCAATTACTACCTACTTAGTAGAATGAGTACTTACTCAGTACTGGGGCATTAGGCATCTGATGAGATTCCTGGATCCACTGTTCCAGTACATCCCCCCTCCTCCACTTCAGGTCAGCATGGTGGTGTCTGACCTTCTCACCAGTTCGGGGGATACCTGTGGCACTGGTGAGGACATGGGTGAGACTGTCCCAGACCTCTGTTTTATACTGCGAGCCCTGGTACTGGTCCTGCAGTAGTTTCTCATCATGGTGTTTTACCAAGAGCCATACCATGATTTTTGTCTCCTGGATGCCCCAGCACTGCGCTCTAAATGGAGTGCTTTCACCCTCTCCAGCCATTCTGCCTGCAGTAGGAAGCTGCAACCAGTTATGGGTAGTATTCCTGCCTGTGGGGTTTAAATATGGTCATTTTCCCACACTTTTCCATAATTGGCCAGTTTTGAATAGGCTAAGCTATGGGCACACCTGCTTACCTAACACTGACATTGCTTAAAGAGGTATACCACTAGGCAGATCGAATTGGCTGCCCTACACATTGCTTACACTTACTAAGTTGAGCTGCGCAGCGGTTAGCATTGCTTAATAGTTAATTAGCATTTAATTTGCCTTTTGGCAGTGATTTATTATTCATTACAGGTTATATATGTGTCTGGTATCCATGATTCATGTGCACATACACTGTATGGGGTCCTGGGGACTTCTACAGTTTATTACAAGAACACCTCACTTCTATGCTTACTGCAATACTCCAGTTCACATATTTATATTATGTAACAGGTTATACAACATCATACTGTACATAGATTCAGTTCACATGCTTGGTTTGATTTTCCTGTGGTGAGGATTAGTTTGCTGATACCTCATTCATATGCATTGCTATGATGGCTTAGTGGTTAACTATTGTGACTATAGTGTGCAGGGCCCTGAGTTTGAGCCTTGCAGAAGTTGTTTATTTTGCTGCTGGGCAGAACATGGGCCATTGGATACAGAGTAATTATGGCACATTAAAACAGTTGTACACTTTTGTGCGCAGGTTTGCGTGGAGCTAAGCACTGCTAACCTCCGGTTACAGTTTCTAACCCTCAGTTAGCTTCTACTTTGCTTAATCTTTGTAGGTAATGCTTACCCCCACACAAACACACTTAAACACGCTTACTAGTGCTTATATATGTTTACTACTGCTTATTTGTGCTTAAACCTGCTTGCTAGTGCCTTATTAATACAGTATTCACATTTAAATGTTATTTTCTAGGTTATACAGCAAATATATGAGAAAAAATATGTTTATATGCAGATTTCACATGGAGAATGGTATGTGCTGCAGTGAGACTCGAACCAGGAATCCCTGCTCGTTAGGTGGATGCCCTGCCCACTACACTATTGCTGTGCCTCTTCATTTGCATATATCTTCCTTGTTATCCTCTTCGGCCTTTTAAGCTGCTTTAACTGCAGCTAAGCTATGGGCACACCCGCATGCCTACAGTTAGCTGTACTCAGATTTAAGATAAATATAATGGGTTTTCTTCAGTTTATTTATATGTACTGTTGCTGTTGTACACATGGTGGACTGTTGGTGGGGATATATGGACACCTATGAGCGGCCTCACTCATTTATTTCCACTTTCTGCTGTTCTACTTTGCAGGGGCGTGTTTATTCTGAGAGCTCTGTTCTTAGACATGCTCCCTGCACTCATACATGCTTTGTGTATGCCTAGGAGGTCAGGCAGCACACCTTCATTAATATGCATGGCGCGTTGCCATCCTGCTCCTAAGCGGCCACTTCCGTGCAGGACTAGACTAGTCCTGCACAGAAGATTAGTAAGTCTGGGGGTATATTTCCAGTCCAGGCCCTTTTTCATAAATTCTATAGATATGTTCAGCAGAAGTCTGGGAAACAACAGTTCAAAAAGAAATGGCAAGGTGATGTCAAAAAGAAATTGAATGGGACCCAAGGGTCCATCCACCTTCCAAATGAAAATCTTCTGTTTTTGCCTCCTTTCCCTTATCCCCCTCTCCACCCCACCCTTTGAAAATTGTAGCAAATCTTTTTATATGCCTTCCTGCATTGCAATTAACAACCACAGACTCCTGGGTGCTAAAAATCTTACAGCTTGGGCACAGACTGCAGTGGACATTCCTTCTCACACAATCAGAATTCATCAGTCTCCCAAGACCAGCTTCATTAAATGCCTCAAATCACTGCACTTCCTCTGTGAAGAGGTCTTTTAGGACAATTGGGACAAGCCTTTTATTCAAGACTTTTCTGGCTCCCAGGAAAGAAAGACCATTGTAAGTCTGCACAAGCTAAACACTTTTCTGCTTTCCCAAAACTCAAAATGCTGGCACTTCAAACTCTCTTTCCTCTTCTTTATTTCCATATTCCCATCACAAAAAAAATGCATATTTTTTAAAAGGTCCCCTGCTTTGGGATTGCATTATCTATTTACTTTTTTGTCCTTTGGACTAGCTATCACCCTGAGGGTTTTCACAAACATGCCATACTCCAATGACAGCTCATTGCAAGCTTCAAGACATATACATTTTCCTTCATCTGGATGATTGCCTGAGATCATCCTCAATCAATCAAAAGTTTCTAACAGCCTTGTCATATACTATGAATCTTTTTAGCAATCTAGGTTTCACTTTGAAACTAAAACAAGTCATCTCTAGTTCCAACTCGGACACTAATATTTCTGGGATGCCTTCTAGACACCTCCCTGATTATGGCATTTCTTCCTCCAGAGCAAATGCAAACATCATCAGCATTTTTTGAATCTTTTTCTTCAGACAAAGTCTGCTTCAAGAGAATTTCTGAAAGCTATAGGTTTCATGGCCACCTCTGTCCTTAAAATCCCACATGCCAGACTTCAAATGGGAAAGATCCAGTGGTTTCTCAAATTAGTTTGGGCTCAACACTTTTACCCACTTTTCCTTCTATTTTCTGTTCTCAGCTTTGTAAAAAAAAAAAAAAAGAACTCCTTTGGTAGGCCAATCAAGTTCTATGCAACCCAAGGGCCTCTTCATCTCCTCTTAACCTCTCTCAGACAGTGGTTGCATATGCCTCAGACTTTGCTTGGGGTTCAGTATCTTAAGCTGTTATTTTGCAGGGAAAATAGGAACTATAGCACCAATGTTGTTTGTCTTTTCGGCTTTTCCTGGTTAGGGGTCGCCACAGTGGAACTCCGGTCTGCTAATGATTGGCAGTCGATTTTTTATGGTGCCAAGTTGCCAGTCCAACGCCCAACCTTCAACAAAGGCACGCTCATTCATGCATGTCTTTCGGAGGCCACTTGACTGTGGGGAGGACATGCAGACTCCACACAGAAGGCACTCCCCGCACACTAGCTGAGAATCAACAGGAGAACCTCTTGCTGTGAGGCAACAATGCAACCGCTGTACCACCACGGCTCACAAACACAAATACATCAACCTTAAGAAAATGATAGCTTTGATAAAGACCCTGAAAGCTCTGAATAATCTATTGTCTCTAGGCAATCTCTTAGTGATGACACTCAATACCACTGTGATATAGTATACAGAGAGAAACAAGACTGTAAGCTCTTTGCAGGCCAAACATGATTGTCTGGGGTACAACACTCCAGCACAACTTATTTTTTCAGGCAACTTACATCCTATCAGAGCAGAATACAGTAGCAGTCTCTTTCAGCAGGTCAAGGATAGTCCATCATTAGTGAATGCTACACCAACAGATAGTCCACCAGTGGGCATCTCCCTACACAAATCTGTTTGCCTACAATTTAGGCAGACAACTGAAACATTTTTCTCCAAGACAACTTTTGCAAAGAGGCCTCAATCCCCTTGTCTGGGATATTTCTTTAGGTCTTCCCCCTTTCCTTACATTTTCAAAGTCCTTCAAAAGATCAGAAAGGACAATGATGTTATTTGTGGCTCCTTTTTAGTCCAAATGCCAGTTCTCTATTCTCAAGCAACTGGCCAGGGGCAATTACCAAAAGCTTACTCACAGAGTGGGCTTGTTTACACAGTATAAGGGATGTCTGATTCAACCCACTATTCAAAAATATGAATCTAACTGTATGGATGAAAGGTTTTTGATCCCTTTCAGGCAGGCAGTTTTTTTTTTCTGTGGACATGTAACAGATATGGAAGGGTGGAAGGGGGACAATAAACTTGCTACTAGGAAATTTTATTTATCCAAAAGGAAAAACGGTTTCAACTGGTGCCAAAACAGCAGAGAAGAGCACCTCAGGCAGGGGATACCCCTGGTTCTTCACTACTTTTCTAAATTGCTCAATTCTGCCTTGTGTCCACTTCACTGAGGGTACACATCTCAACTATTTCAGCATGTGTGTCTCTGGATCCCTCATCTTTCCTCTTTGCCTCAGGTCAAACATTTTTTAAAAGGGGTTTTGCACAGCAAATCTCCAAGAAAAAATGTGTCTCCTTCTTGAGACATAAATTTTGTTTTGGAAAAGTTAACTCAACCTCCTTTAAGTCTGTGACGAGCTCTTTTGTAAAGTTTCTAACCCTGGAGATGCCCTTGCTGGTAAGTATAACTTCTGCTGATTGGGTATCTGAACTACAAGCCCTCCTGTCTATAAAGCCCAGAATCACACTTTATGCTCAAATTAATTCAAGTACAAACTCCACAGGCATATTTTCAGAGTACCAAGATGTATGTAAAACTTTAGTGAACACAGCAGCAAATACACAACTTCCATTTACAGTATATGATTAAGTTTTACATTCTTTCTACATACCATCATCATGAATACTATGAGGCCTGCAGAATTTGTAATTTCCTCTAGAGATACATCAACCAACTTGATATTTATTTGTGGTAGCACACCCTGTGCACAGCTACACGGGAGTCAGATAATATTAAAATACACAAACAGGTTGAAGAAATCAAAGGCAGTATAACATTTAAAGGTATATTATTACTTATTGTGAGTAACAGAATTGTTTATAAACATTTATATATAGTTATATTCAAAATCATTTTGATGCCATTCACTGCCAAGGAACTGAGCAATAAAACATGATTACCTTTTAAACTAAGCCAGTGTAACACTGTAATCAAAGTCAGAGGAAATGTGTCTGCCATTTCCTACCTATATCAAAATGAACAAAACTTACAATTAAAATGAAAGTTATGCAATGAAAACCATGCAGAGTGTGAGTGAACTGCATATTTTTAAACACAAAAAATGAAGAATGAAGTATGACTGTAGTGAACTACTCTGTGTTTGCAATGTAAAACACTTGTAATAATATAGCTGCATGTAAAATGGAAGGCCTTAAACTCATAATTCATAATCTGTGCATACATATAAATATATATATATATATATATATATATATATATATATATATATATATATATATATATATATATACAGAGAGAGAGAGAGAGAGAGAGCATATGTTGTGTTTTAACTATGTGCAATGTGTGGCTTGTGAGTGTGCATTTGGGGGGCTTCTTGATGAAAGACTTTTCACACAATCATGTGTAAATCAGTTCCTTAATCATAGCTGACTGTTCAGAACGGCTTTGCATAAAACCCACCTGCATGTGTCAAACATTTCTGCCTCCTGCACTCCTTAAGTGAAGAAAGCTTTGGTCTTCATGATTACATACTTGCATACATTAACACCATGGGTGCATGATAGAGGGGAAAAGAGAATCTCCCAATATAATGCACGGTGGTCTGGCACAAACAGTGATACCGCATTAAGTACAGTACAGTAATGTGGCCTATCAACAGTTGTAAACATGGCCATATGTGATTGGGCAGTTAAAACCTGATGAAACACCAGGTGATCACCTGTAGAAAGCCTATGTGTGTGTGTGTGTGTGTGTGTGTGTGTGTGTGTGTGTGTGTGTGTGTGTGTGTGTGTGTGTGTGTGTGTGCGTGTGTGTGTGCATCATCCTTTAACCACAATTTTTTGTTTTATTTTGAAAGTTCTTACTTTTTTATATGCAGAGAATAATGTTGATATGAAACACAGAACATTAAGATCCTCTTCGCAGCCATTTCAGGGTAAAAAGGGCACATTCTGTCTGTAAAATATAAGGATTCCAGTTGCTGTTATACATGATTAAACAGCAGGACCAACACAAGGCTGAATTATGACTTGATTTATTGCCTGCACATCCAAAATGAATAGTCAGAGACTGTAATGACTCCTGGGACTTCCCAGAATACTGGAATGGATGCAAATATCAGGAGAAAATATTAGGAGAAAGTCCCCCACCCCCCAACTGCCAGATGTCAGATGCTTTCCTTTTTGTGAATGAATGGATGAGGTGCCTTAATAATCAGAAACCTAATAAGATTTTTGAACAACAAAAGCAACCAACTAGCAGTGAAATTCTACCGGCAGCATGGTGACACTCAGATGTTTGCATTTTCTTAGTTAGAAAGAGTTCTACCACAGATGTCCATGTGCCATGTTTTCAAAGTATGGACAAAACTGCATTTTTTAACCTAACCTGGGACCTGATGGTCAGATGCTAACCCTATGTTCAACAATACTAAAAATAAGCTTGTGTAAGCCCCATGACGGTGTTATCCTTTTCCTTCAGTTGAGACATTTCTGTTTTAAAAAAAGATGAATGGGTAACATTTTAACCAGTTGAGAAAGGGTCTATATCAGTTGAGCGAAAACCTCTTTATGTGAATACCTAAACATCGACCCTTATTCTTTGAACCGCAAACATCCTGAACACACTGAACCGCGAAAAATAAAATATCGAACTATCATAGTTGGCCAACCCCCACCACCCGCTACTTAGTACCTACCCAAACAAAATAAATAAACCACATACATACACTAACCAAACCCTACAGACATACACCCAAACAAAATAAATAATCCACATGCATACATTTAACAAAACCCTACTTCCAGCACTACACTAAACCCCACATACACAACTATCTATGCACTATCCATAACCCCTCCCTAACCCTAAGGTCTGTAACTGCCTCACACTTCTCCTACAGACATACACCCAAAAAACTAAATAATCCACATACATACATTTAACAAAACCCTACTTCCAGCACTACACTAAACCCCACATACACAACTATCTATGCACTATCCTTAACCCCTCCCTAACCCTAAGGTCTGTAACTACCGCACACTTCCCCTACAGACATACACCCAAACAAAATAAATAATCCACATACATACATTTAACAAAACCCTACTTCCAGCACTACACTAAACCCCACATACACAACTATCTATGCACTATCCTTAACCCTACCCTAACCCTAAGATCTGTAACTACCGCACACTTCCCCTGCAGACATACACCCAAACAAAATTAATAATCCACATACATACATTTAACAAAACCCTACTTCCAGCACTACACTAAACCCCACATACACAACTATCTATACACTATCCTTAACCCCTCCCAAACCCTAAGATCTGTAACTACCGCACACTTCCCCTACAGACATACACCCAAACAAAATAAATAACACCCATACATACACTTAAAAAAACCCTACATCTAACACTACACTAAATCTTACATACATTATCTATCTATGCACTTACCCTAACACAAATCCACACCCTAAAGTCCTATCTATCGCACACTTACCTTACGGAGCTATACCGCAGATGGGCCAACCAAAACAAATCGACATTTCGGAATTCGTGGTTTTGGACATTCGAGATTTACGTACTTCGCACAATACAGTTCGACGTATTCGCGTAATAGGGTTTTCGCTCAACTGATATAGACCCGTTGAGAAATGCGCTATAAAACATTTCCATACAATCTGGGAAGAAAACTAACGCACCAGACTGTAGTTTAAAGATATGGCTTTCAACTATGAAACACACTGTAGAACGAGGAAACGAAGCAGGGATTCTGCATATTGCTGGCAGGAGAGAACTGCTGTTTTATGGTGCATCACTTGTAAGCAGTGGTACATCGCTGCCTATTTGGGATAGGGTCCTAATGCAATTTCCAGTACTAGGTGAGAAAATGAGTAGGCAAACATTTCTATTACATCACATAATCAGCTTCTATTATGGCTGGCTCAATGCTGCATACGTGTACAATGACTGTGAGATCCGAACAATCATTTCTGGAAGAGAGTTCAGTAGTTTTAATTAAATCTAATTGTTTAATGCTGCTAAGTATTTTTAAACAAAAAGAACAGAACTGACCATATCGATACAGTTTGCAAATAATCTTTTACTACTTACACTAAAACACACACACACACACACGCACACACGCACACGTACACACACACACACACACACACACACACACACACACACACGCACACACACGCCCACACATGCCCACACACACACACACACACACACACACACACACACACACACACACACACACACACACACACACACACACACCATCTTCAGGCTCTAACTCTTCATCCTCCCAAAACAGCTAATGGCTGGCATAGCCTTCTGACCACCTTCATGCTCATCAACCATCTGAACCTAGAACTGCTCTGGTGTTGCA
>NC_056744.1:977071027-977121027 GCF_019279795.1 Protopterus annectens
GAACCTAGTGATAATGCTAACCTGCTGGCAGATAGGTTCAGTGAGAACTTCTACCCCTTGTCTCCACCCAATATATTACAAGACATCCCTCCTACATGTCCTCCTCCAGAACTCTCTAAGGAACAGGTCCTTAATGCCCTTTCCAAGGCTAAGAACACAGCCTCTATGGGACCAGACAGCATCCTTGTCTGCATCCTAAATTGCTTAAAGCAAGAGTTAGCTGTACCTCTGAGTACCGTCTCTAACCACAGTCTAAGCACTGGATATGTTCGTGCAGTTTGGAAAACTTCCGCTGTCATCTCCCTCCACAAAAGAGACTCCTCTGCTAACCCCAGGAATTACAGACCCATACGTTTGACTAGCTCATATGCAAGACCATGGATAGAATCATCATGGACCTTATCAACAAGGATATAGGAGACCTCCAAACACTAGCCCCATCCCAGTTTGGTTTCATCAAAGGGAGAGTGTGGATACTAAACTTGGTGGATTTCTTTGAGACAGTCACCAAAGCCATGGATGAAGTCAAAACTATGCATACTGCCTATTTAGACCTAGCAAAGGCCTTCAACACCATTTCCCACTCAGGTGTCATTGATAAACTTACCCAGCTGAATGTAAACTGGCTCATCATTAGAACACACACAGTTAAAATAGGGGACTCTTCATCCACCTTCAGACCAGTAACCATTGGAGTACCACAGGGCTCAGTGCTGGGGCCCCTATTGTTGGAATTTACTTTTCAGAAGTACAGGCCAAAACAAAGGGTATGTGGCTAATAAAGTTTGCAGATGTCTGCAAACTGGGCACAAACACTGAATCCCCTAGTGGCATTGACACCCTCCAGGAAGGTCTTACTCAAACCAACAACTGGTGCCAAAGTCATGGGCTCAAGTTAAAAGCTAAAAAAATGCATCATCATCCCCTTCAGCAAGGGAGATGTCCCTGCAAAGTACCACATTAACAACAATACCTTAAGTACCCAATCCGTGGTAAGAGATCTGGGCACCCAGGTTGACAGCAACCTCTCCTGTGACCATCATGTTTCCACAGTGGTAAGGAAAGCCTTCTACGTTGCCCACCTCATCAATAAGGTCATTGCCTCCAGATAAAAAGAGGTTATAAACTCCCTGTACTCCTCCCTTATTAGACCAATTATAGACTACAATTCACCCTTTGATATGTACCTCACCAGGCACCTCCAACAATTGGTCAAACCTCAGATGTACCTTACAAAGAAAATTCAAGGTGTCCAACACCTGTCCTATACTGATAAACTAAAATCCCTGTCACTATACTCTGTGTTTTACAGACTACTCACTGGTGATCTCTACCTACCCTGTAGGGCAATCATGGATCCTGCCATGATGGAAATGCTACATATTAGAGAGAACAAATGGTACTCACTGCACCTGCTCTAGCAACCTCAACATGAGAAGTGATATTAACAAGACTTGCTGGAGAGACAGAAGAGACATGTTAATCTCCCAGAAGCTTCCCCTACTCTGGAATAAGCTTCCAATCCTAGTAAAGCAGAGCTTTTCACTGACCCTTTTCAAGTGTAATCTGGATAATTGGATGGGGAATCGCAAATTCACCCCTTGAGTTTCACCTGTGTCCCTTCTGGACAGGGGCAGTGGGTGTTGAGTCAGGTCTACTAATAGCACCATTAAAAGAGAGGAAAAAAAACTTGGTTAGACTTGTAAGTGCCTCAGAGCCATTAGCCTAGTAACCTTCAATGATCGTAAGATCCTATATATCCTATATAATTGTATTTGTACATGTACATCTTATACATTGCTCTTACTACTAGTGTGTGTGTGTGTGTGTGTGTGTGTGTGTGTGTGTGTGTGTGTGTGTGTGTGTGTGTGTGTGTGTGTGTGTGTAAGTAAGGGAAGTCGGCAAGCCAGATCCATAACTTTGGGAAAAGGGATGGCTCTAAGGGCTGGGTCAGTTGGGCTCAGGCATGAAGCTGGGCTGGACACGTGCCACGGCTGGACGAGGTGTCGCCCCCTTGCCCCTCTTCCCCCTCCCAGAGGGGGCTGGGAGGATAGCAGCGGTGACTCTGGATGCGTGCCAGGGGCCCTTCCTGTGGATTGCCCTGGCTGTGGTGGGTGCCGGTCTAAACCAGCATCCCACATAGTCCAGCAGCTAGCAGCTGACTTAGAACTGGTGCAGACTGGGGGAATTCAACTGTTTAATTAAAACAAAGCATCAGGAAGACCTGAGATGTGTGTTGACACGATGTGATTTCTGCCCAGTGCTCTGAATATCAAAGTGAAGAAATTCAATGAAGCACGGGTAAATTGCGGGAGTAACTATGACTCTCTTAAGGTAGCCAAATGCCTTGCCATCTAATTAGTGACACACTAGAATGGATGAATGAGATTCCCACTGTTCCCTACCTACTATCTAGCAAAACCACAGCCAAGGGAACGGGCTTGGCAGAATCAGCAGGGAAAGAAGACCCTGTTGAGCTTGACTCTAGCCTGTCACTGTGTGTGCTTGTGTGTGTGTTTTCGTGTTTTTCAGTTCTTTAATTTCCACAAATATTTAGTTTTTTTAATACCATGGCAGGGCACAATTAAAATTTATGAAATCAGTTTTGTTTCAGTGTCTGATATTTGATAAGGGTGTTCTCAGCACCCACAGTGTACCCAGACTTGCCTCTTTTTGCAGTTCATACATGATTACTTGTATAAACAGCATCTCTAAATATGTTTGAAACTTCTTTTTAGTAGGCAGCTGCTCAAACCACAACTAGAACTATGTGTCTGCATTCAGTATTGTTCATGTTTTTACCTGCATGCAGCTTTCTATCTTTCAGTTCGTAAGACACTGTAGTCACCAGATGTAGCAATTTTACTAATCAATGTTGCTTTTTTCTTTTTCTGTTTCTCTTGAACTATAATATCTAAACTCATAGCTTCTACCTCTTTAGCTGTTTGTATGGGATGATCTCTTGTGATTATTCCTACTTCACTTTCAGTAATCCTTTGTTGTTCATGTTTCCAACACCTCTCGGCTACCTGCACATTGTAATGTTTGCAGTCGTCAGTGTAACAGCTTTGCCACATTGTTATGTCTTTTATTACACAAACCTTCAGCCATTAGTGTATCACAACCTGCCACATGATGTGCAACTGTTTTTTTTTGTGCTGTACTACAAAACCTACATTTGTCTGTATTGTCTTCCTTTTTTTATGGATTTTGTGAACCATTGAGTAAATTGTCCGGTGTCTGAGCTGCCAGCATAACCTTTAATTTTTGGTTTATATTCACCTCACCTGAGCCCCTTGTGCATCAGCTCTCGATCATCATCTGGCTGTACCAGTAGTTCTCTACATTTTCAACTATAATTGTGGTCTTTCCAGTTTTATTTTCTTTTGTGGTGTTCTGTAGCAGTCTATAGTCTTCAAAGTCTCCATAACCTAGTTTTTATTCCCTGAAAATGCTGATTATCTTAAACTGCTACTATTGTTTATATTTATTTAATTTATTTATTTATCATTTGTTTACTGGGAAAGTCCAACTTGCAACAAAGCCAATTTTCAGTGGAGGCTTGGGGAGAAAAGCTCCATACGCATGTCTGTAAATGTGCAGTACTGGAATCTTTTTCCCAAAGTTAACAGTCTTGTTTCCAATAAACAACCTCAAACTTGAATCCAAACCGAATGGTTGCTTAAAATTCACAAAGTCCGGCAACCAGGTAAAACTCAAAACAGTTTATTCCGCTTATTAAAACCAGAAGTTCAAGCACAGTACACAAGGAAATTGAGTTAAGCGCTTTCACCTAGGTTCAATCCCAGGCTTCCTCAGAACAAAAAAACAAGAGCCATTAATAGGCTTAAATAACAATTCCCCCGTCATGTGACACACCCAAATCGCAATTCCTTACCAAAAAACTGTATGTTAATGTGTATGTATATAAAAAATATAAAAATGTATATACATGTCACAAAAAATGCTTGTTGAGTTAACCCCACATCTATATTACAATCGATCAAACAGATCTATATTTTTATATACTTTTATTCTGAAAAAGGGGGTGATGGCTATTGAAATGAAGATAAGAATTGCAAAAGGTTTGCTTTCAATAACCCTAGACCTAAAACCATCAGAATCTTTAATAACAGTGGTGTCTAAAAGTATTGTTAAAGGAGAGGCTATTAGAATTTCCAGGTTGGCTTCACATTTTGAAGATGTCATTGAGGAGTTTAAAAATCTAACCAACATGTTTTTAGAAAGGGGATATCCTTTGGAAATGGAAATTATACTCCAAGAAGTTGTGAAGGAGTGGGGCTCTAAATATCAACCATTATTGGGTAGAGGTTTGGTTGAAACCCCACCCAATCCATAGGAAAATGGGATTGTACAGTCAATAATTTTCTTCAAGCCTGTGTTATACAATACAGCCCTTTTTATAACAATATTAGAAGCATTCTTTGTAAAAATTGGAATATTTTTGGGGGCGATCAGGATATTTTACGAGTTGTGGGGGAAAGACCATTGTTTTGTATCAAGGTGGGTCACTACTTGAAGATGACCTCAGAGGGTACTTCCGGTATTAGACTTCACAATTTACATGAATTTACTAAGGCCTGCGGGCGCTGTTCGCAATGTAAGTTTATTATGCAGGTTAGCAGTTTAACTTTAGATAACAGGAATAAGGACACAGTGTTTTTTTAAAAAAGAGAAACTGTCTTACTAGTAAGTTAGTCTACTTGGCAAAGTGTAACACCTGCACTGGGTTATATGTGGGAAAGACTGAGAGGGCTTTAAGGTCCAGGATTTATGAACACATTTATGATATTAATAAAGCAAAAGAAACCAATGCACTATATAGACATAGTAAAACATGTCCTGATTTTTCTGGTTTTAAATTTGTTATTCTTGACCATATAGAGATTAACCCTAGAGGTGAGGAATGGAATAATTTTCTCAATAAGAAAGAGCTTATGTGGCAACTACGTTTGGTAGCTAACCTATGCCCAGGTTTGAATGATTTTATATCCATTGTTCCTACTTTAAAAGAAAGGGCTGAGAGAGTATAGATTAATTCATTTACAACAGCCTTTCTTTATTAGATTTTTCACTTAGATACCTTGTTTATTTATTTTTCATTGGAATGACTTAGGTTGTATAACAAATTTTGTAATTAAAAAAAAAACTTTTTGTAACCATACTTTTTTTTTAAGAATATGAAGTTTTAACTAATATCAATTTTAGGTAAGAGTATATTTCATTGCAATTTAATACTAATCTAAAAAATATATATTTTTAAAAATCTATTAATTTATTAATCTATTCCGCAGTTTTGAAATTGATTGGTTAGATTTTAGCCTATTGCATTACTTTGTGTTGTATTTAAATGTTCATGGCTGCCTGTGTTAATTGTTCTTATGAAGTCAACTTTATTGATGAAAGGGCTAAACTTGGTGAATAAACTGATAAGCTGTGTGTCCATAAGTCCTGCTGGTGAATTATTTTGAATTATTTATTCTACTATTTCTGAGTGTGCTTGCACCAGTTTAAACTGTTTTGTGCTTTGGAAATCATTCAGTTCGTAGTTAAGATGCTAGTCTTAATGTGATAAGAAGAGCCTAAACTTTCTTCATTCTGTGTCTGACTGCTGGAAGACAACAGCATAGCTTGCAGTTCATTTGCCCAGTATGTTCTTTAAGCTATACTGTATGTTCTGGGTTGCTTTAAATTGAGCTTGTCTGCATGTTCTTGTGACTTTTAACCACTGGACCTACTGAAAAACTAACCCATAGCAACTAGAATAAGCTACATTATTTGCTGCACCACAGAGTAGAACATAATTTGTTTTCTGTTTTAGCGGATAGCTTTCTGTGATCCTGTGTTATCCCCCTGAAGTTATTTTTGTTTGCACCTACATTTGCACTGTTAGTATAGGAGGCACTGCCTGGCGCAGTACTGCCTTTGTTTGCACTCCTCTTACCCAGCCTCGTCTGCTGTGATAATACCAATACTCTGAATTTATTGCTACATTTCTTCTAGTGTTCTTTCAGCAGACAACTAGGTGACATCTGTGCCTAGTATTATATTGTTGTTTAATATTATGCTGTACTGTTATTGGATTATACTGTATTTTAATGATACCTTTTTCACTTGTGGTTACTATTAGTACTGTAGTCCTACTAAAACTTACCGCCTTTATATCATGGATATCACCCTCGTTTTTCACCTGTTGATTCTAAGTGAACTGTAATCCTATTAGTACATGACATGTTATACATTGCTTTTACTACTACTTCATTAAGGTAGCAACACACCTTTTTTCATTCTAGAGTATTAAATTATCAGCAAAGTAACTAAAGCTTGCATTAACCATTAAGGTATCAAATAAGTTCATTAATATTCACCCTAACCATTACCATTTTGTCATCTTTACCTGTTCGACCTATCTGGCCAACATGGAAGTTGAGTCTACTTTTACCCCTTTTTAGCACTTGATAGTTTTAATCAGCATAGCAACTGTCCCAATGCGTAACTACTACTAATAGAGCAACATAATAACATTTTTGAGAGGTGTAACTGTTTATGCAACCTGGAGGTCATGTTTTCACTCATGCAAATAATCAGTAGCTTCATATAAGTCCATCTGCACCTCTGCATGTAAGCATCCTCTCCACATGTGTTAAGGTTATTAAAAAAAATCACTCCTTAAGCTTCTTAAGATCAAGAAAACAAGCACTAGATTCAAAACAATACCACAAGGCTATCACTGCCATCCTACACGTGTAATATAAATTTGCTTAATACAAGGAGGCATAAGGTTGCAGGCCCTAAATGATCTACTTCCACTAAGTCAACATACATAAATCAAAATGTCTCAGTAACTGATAACTCCATTGTTAGGCACACAGATTCAGCTCTCATCAGGCTAGAAAACAACAGACCGACAGCCAGCTGTCTTTCTGGAATCAGGATCCTTGCTGTTAGCTGGGCTTTAAAATCTCTCAGACTGGATAAATACAACTATGACCTGGCAGAGACCTATGTGAGTATGAATAATTTGAGGCATTCACTCCATGGGGGGCATGCAGAGAGACTTGAATGATCTTACTATGCATGTGTCCAACATAGTCAATAATCTGGCCCTGAGTGGACTTCTTCCATCACCCAAAATGATACCCAGATTCAAAGAAAAGATAATATGCTTTAACTATTGACTAAATAGCTGGTATCATTATTGGCATGTCCAGTTTGTGTCAAGTTGGGATGAGATGATTGTCAGGGCTACTTACATCGCAAAGGTGACCTACACCATCATGTCATGGTTTCCACATACTGGCTAAAGGTTTGGTGCCCTTATATTAGTTTTTCCAGCAAAGTCCATCTCCTGGACTTCCTAATATTGCAAAAACATCTCACTAGATCCCAATCCTGACCATACCAAGGTTGCTCTACTCAAAGTTAGTAGTCTAAATAATAGGCTGCTAGATCTTGAGGCACTCCTGAAATTTGAATACATTTATATTTGTGCAGTAACAGGGATGTGGTTTCAGTGCAATGATCACACTCCCTCTATACCAAGGCTCTGCACTTATCACACTTTCAAGTCTATAGCTAGTTGTAGGGGGAATATCAGTCTTTGTTAAAGACCCAGTTGACTCCAAAAAAAAAATCCACTGTCCTCAAACAGAACTCACCAAAGTATTAAATCTCCCTAAATAGGATAAAGTATTGCTTCATAATGTACTACAAATCACATTTCATGTATACTGATGACAAGAAAAATTTCTAAATGTAATCTCATATACTTGCTTATAAATCACAAAACTATTATGATGGAGGATTTCAGTCATCAGCTATTAATTAGAAGACATATACCATTAGTGGTAAGCACTTCCATTTGTTCCTTGACCTATTAAATGCACATTTCCTGGAACTAACAGTCAAACCACTTACCAGGGTTCCTAATATTGTGCATCTTAGTTCATCACAGCCCTCTTCTGCACCCTTGCTATTGTATCCACATCTGTGGTGAAATGTGATCAAAAAGCAGTTGTTATCTATAAGAAAACTACAAACATATCCCCTCTTAGAGCTCCTAGAGAACACTTCTGAGCTTAAGGACTTTAAAAAAGAAATCTATTAAAATAAACTCCATGACTGAGCTTTAAAATTTCCTTGTATTAATTCAACCCCTCCCCATGCAGCTACAGATGCCTCCTTCAGTACCCCAAAGTTTATTCACATTTTCTAATATGTATAGATGAAGTGGTGCCTGATAGGACAACATTTAATAAGAAGTGCAATAATAAACCACCCAGGTAGTCTACCCACATAAATACATTGTAAAATAAGAAAAAAAAACATTTACTAAAGGCCTTTAGCAGATTACAATTGTCCTGCCTACAGGTCTTCATCAAGAAAATCAGTAAAGAGCTACAAATTGCCATCAGAGAGATGAAAAGCAAACATGAACTGAAAACAAGCAGATGTCAGTGATATTTACAAATCATTCTTCAGCTATGTCAAGAAACTAAAAAACAACCCCTAACAATGCTGTGGCCTATTCCACAACAATAACCAATCTGACCCCAAAGATATTGTCAATATACTAGGAAAAACATTTAGCTAATTGCACAACAGCTTCAGTTAGAGAAATTTGACAAATCCCCAAGTCCCAACTCCATCAAAGGACTAACTACCATGGATCAAGTCATAACCACCCTCTCAGAAACCAAAAATAAGACATCCATTGGTTCTGATAATAATCCTGGATGCCTAATGGATTGTGTTAAATACATCCTACAAAACCTTTCCTAGGCCTTTTCAACCCAAGCCTCTATACTGGATATTTATTTATTTACATTTGTTGACCGGGAATGTCCGACTGGACGCAGGTCCATTTTCAGCGGAGGCCCAGGGAGAAAAGCTCCACAAATTAAAATATTACAGACATAATTACAGATACTGCGGTGGTGGTGCTGCAGTAGCGTTGTCACCTCATAGCAAGACATTGTCCCGTTCGATTCTCAGCTAGAGCGTCTTCTGTGTGGAGGCATACGTGAATGGGGCGTGCCTTCGTTGAAGGTTGTGCGTCAGGGCTGGTAACCTGGTACGTAAAAATCCACTACCAATCATTAGCAGACCGGAATTCCGCTGTGGCGACCCCTAACCGGGAAAAGCTGAAAGACACAAACAAACAGACATAATTACAGATGAAGAATCCTAGCAATTAAAATATTACAAACATAGTTACAGATGAAGAACATAGTACATTCAGTAGATAACTAGCATCTGTTCTATCCACGAAGTCATAGCAGATATTAACAATTGTTGCAATAAGAAGTTACAGCCATATAATAAGTAGATAGGCATGGAAGTATCAGAGCTTGCTGTAATCAAAGGTAGTTTGTGTGG
The DNA here is from genome assembly GCF_019279795.1 of Protopterus annectens. NCBI lineage: Eukaryota > Metazoa > Chordata > Ceratodontiformes > Protopteridae > Protopterus > Protopterus annectens. The sequence continues at coordinate 977,080,427 of NC_056744.1, forward strand.
TGGAGGAGAGGTAGAGGGTAGATGGAGTGGCAGAAGTTAGAGGGGAGAGTTACAAGGGCATAGCCAGCATGTTTTTAGGTGCACTTTAAGTAAAGCTTTGAAGTGGTTGCATGATGGTAGAGAGGTTATTGTGGGGGGAGGGAAGGTGTTCCATAATTTGGCTATAGCGCTGGAGACTAGTGCTTCTCCAGCAGTGTTATTGGCTGTAGTAACCTGTAATTGATTTTTGTTGCTGGATCGTAGTGGTCTGGTCGTGAGATAGGGTTGGAGTAGATACTGGAGGGATGGGAGCTTTAGAGGATGGTTAACCAGTTTGTGGGCGAGTGTGAGTTGATACCATTGAAGGAGGTGAGGGAGTTCTAGCCAGCCTAGTTCAGTAAGTGAGAGACAGTGGTGACAGTGATGCCCCGGTGGTGAATTTGGCGATTTTGTTGTAGCAGGTCACAAGTTTATTTAGATCGCATTGCCTTGGGCTGGTATATATTGGAGAGGCATAAAGTATGGTGGAGATAAGGTGCGAATTTGCAACTGAAATCCTAGCTGCTTTGGTGAGGAGTTGCTTATTTCTGTATAAGGCTCCTAGTTTTTGGTGGACTTTGTTTATGGTCGTGGATATGTGAATGTCAAATTTGAGATCGTTGTCTATTTCAACTCCTAGCAATTTGGTGTGATCTGTTGGGTGGATAGTGGTGTTGTCTTTTGTTGTGATGTTAAAGTGAGAGTTGTTTTGAGTATGTTTGGTGGGTTCGAAGATGAGGAGTTTAGTTTTGTTTGGCTTAAGTATTAACTGGGCATCGGATAGCCAAGTCTCAACAGAGGAAAAGGCATCCTGTGTGACCTTTTGCAGTTCGGGTAGAGAGTTGGGTGAGCAGATGATGGTTGAGTCATCTGCATATTGTATGAGTGTGCCATGTTTGGTGGCAGAGGCTAGATTATTGGTGAAAATAGAGAAGAGTAGGGGTCCAAGGATGGATCCTTGGGGAACACCAATAGAGACAGGTAGTTGAGGAGATATGTCATTTTGCCATACAATAGATTGCTGGTAGTCAGACAGGTAACTTTGAAACCAGTTGATGACTGATGGAGAAAAGGATAGGTTATTGAGTACAGGGAGGAGTTGTTTGTGTGGGATCATGTCAAATGCTTTAGATAGGTCTAGGAAAGTAGCAGAGGAGAGATGGCCATTGTTTTTATGGTGAAGGATAGTGTTAGTAAAAGAGAGTAAGGCAGTGGTGGTGCTATGGTTTGGTCAGAAACCATGTTGAGTATTAGAAAGAGGTTGTTAGTAAGGAGGTAGCCTGGGATTTGAGAATGAATGCATCTCTCTAGTATTTTGGAGAGTGGAGATAGAACCGCTATGGGGCGGTAGTTGGTTAGTTCTATGGAGGGGCCACCTTTGTGAAGGGGAATGATGTGTGATATTTTCCATAGTGTAGGAACGTAGCATTCTGACAGAGATCGGTTAATCAAGATGGATACTGGGTAGGCTAGGGCGTCAGCTGCAGTTTGTAGGAATTCACTTGGGAGGTTGTCTACTGCTAATTTTGTGGGTTTGTTTAGTTAAGAGTTTTGTTATGTTGGAGGTAGGAATTGGAGAAAATGAGAAGAGTGTGGGGAGATTACTGGGTGAATGTGTGAGGTGTAGGGGGAGGGGAGTTGTGTTGTCTAGCTAGTGATAGTACGGTTTGTGTGAAGTGTGTGTTGAATGAGGTAGCAATATTTTCTGAGAAGTGAGGAATGTTAGGTGCAGGGGTATTGATTTTACCTGGGTGGAGGATGGAGTTTATGTCCTACATGAAGAGAAAATGGTTATAATGTCCTTACACAGAAGCAGCCTACCACCAACCCTGGTAACTACGAACTCATCAGCCTAACTAGTTTTATTTTTACAGCCATTGAACACATCCAATCAGACTTTATAAGCTTAAATATTGAAAACCTTTATGCTCTGAACTCTCTCCACTTCAGCTTTGTCAAGGATTGGTCGTTCCTACTTGACCTTCAAACTTCTTTGAAAGGGTCACAGAAGCTGGGGATTTCAGCCATGCAGTTCACACAGCTTATCTCAGTCTGGCTAAGGCCTTTAACATGACTCCCCATGCTAGTATTGTCAACAAACTTAAAGGCTTAAACATAAATCTTTATATTGTGAAGTTGTTAGCAAACTATCTGGCCAAGAGAACATACATCATTAAAGCAGCTACCTCAGAAAGTAAAAAGATGACCAGTTGGTGTCCCTCAGGTGCTTTGGCCTGAAACTGCTCCTATTCAATATCTACTTCTCTGATATTCAGACTAATAGCCCAGACCTATGACTAGCTCCATTTTGGATGACTGTGAGGTAAATGTTGCTTGCATAATGTTTGATACCTCTTCCCTTTAAATTGGTCTAGTCCTTGCTAATAACTGAAAATGGTCTTAAACCATATGGTAAAATATGCAGAGGTGTTACATTTGGAAAGCAAAGCTGTTCCAGAACCTATTGCACAGGCAGAAACCCTCTACTAGCACTCTCTGCCCATCCCTTATTAAAGCAGTTATTGAGTACAGTGTCATTTTTTGCATCTGTTTGTTTATAAACACATCTCACAGCTCAAAAGACCTCAAGGATTACTAACTCAAAGGTTCACAGATCTAAATGACCCTTACCTACCAGAACAGACTTGAATCTTTATCCATATACTCTGTGTCTAATAGACTCTACCGTGGTGATTCATATTTAGCATTCATGGCCATGAAGGACCCTGCCACCACTGATCTCCTCTATTTTTCATAAAACTAACAGTGCTGCAAGCACCCTTATTAAGGGTTTAAATATTCACCACTAAATAAACAAGACATGTTAGCAAGATAGGTTCATTTCCCAATATAAAACCCATCTCCTGAATAAACTATCATTCATAATGAATAGCATGGACCCCATGAAACTCTCAAACTGCACCTTGATAACTGGACAGGTAGTCACAAATTCTCCGCAGGGCTGCCTTGTGTCTGATGCCATATGAGGGTAGGTGCCGGCAAGGTTTTAATGGTTATTGAATTGATCTGCCTTGTAGATTCCATGATCATATTTTTTCAATCTGTCAAAATCAATTTTCTGCTCCATATGTCTTTCTTATTGACTCAGAGGATACATCCAAAATACATGCTTTGTTAATGATTGCTGATAGCATTTTTAAAAAGATCTTTCAGGGATACAAACTACACATATCTCTAGTACTCTATTTCTGCACTGTACTTTATATACAATATAAGAGGTGTCAGTGGAGCAAATCCACATTTCCAAGTACATTATCTATACTTTGTGTAGTAAACTATATACTTTAAGATACATATGTCAAAAACCAACAATATTGCACATACAGAGTTGTCACTTCTGAGTTTTATGATCTGAACTGGATTACTCAGATCCAACTTATCCTAAACCCTAACAAAACTAAATTGCTACTTTTCACTACCAACAAAACCATGTCTACCCCTCTATCCTTCACTATCTCCTCGAAAAATGGTACTATTATCTCTCCCTCTGACCACACCAAACTCCTAGGCATTGAAATTGATAAAAACCTACTCTTTGCTGTCCATATTTCGTAAACTATCAAAAAGGTCCATAAAAAATGGGAAAACTATATAGACACAGGGAATTCCTCTCAAATCAAGCATGGATTACCCTAGGCCAAACTCACCTATTGTCCACTCTAATGTATGCCGCACCAATTCTTACTCAGGTCAGAAAACTTGACCTCGCCAAACTTGATTCATGCTATAATAAAATCGCCAAGTTTGCTAACAACTCCACCTTCAGTACCCACCACTGCCAGGCTCTAAGGGAACTACAATGGCTAGAACTTCCCCAGCTACTAAATTATCACCAGCTAGTCATTGCCTACAATATTGTAAGACATCCTGACAAAACCCCAGCACTAGGCCAACCCCTCACCCATTATAAAGCAAATTGTCCTCTCCGCTCTACTGACAAATCACTCCTCTGTATCTCAAGGGCTAACAACACTGCAGGGAAAGCACTATTCTCTCACACCATAGACCTGGAATAACCTTCCTTCTGCTCTGATTTCTGCCTCTACTACTACTCAGTTCACTTAAATCACACTTACTGGATAAATGGTTATGTCCATGCAACACATAATTGCTTCTGTTTTTCCACTCCATATACCTTAACTTCCTATTACACCTAATATAATATATGCTACAGTTTTAGGAAACTCTTACTGCTGACTGAACTTGTATACTTACTTCATGTTTAACTATGTTTACTTCTGTGTGTGTGTGTGTGTGTGTGTGTGTGTGTGTGTGTGTGTGTGTGTGTGTGTGTGTGTGTGTGTACATATATATATATATATATATATATATATATATATATATATATATATATAGTCTTCATATTGCTTATACTGTTTTTTTTCATATTATTTAATTATTTACTTACTGTGGAGCTTTTCTCCCCGGGCCTCCACTGAAAATGGACCTGTGTCCAGTCAGACATTCCGGTAAACAAATGTAAAATAAGAATAAAATAAAAGCTGTAGAAACTCCTATCACAAGCACAACACAGTACATTTTGCCTAATAAATTCTTGGTCTCTTAACATTTGTTGTCATTACTAACTATATTTGCATATGCAAATCAGAAACCTGTGACTGTAGTATCACTTCTGACTGCTACACATCATGACTTCACATGTAGTGGCAGACAAGCTAAAGGATGTAAGTTATAAAAGAGGTTGTGATGTATAAAAAGAAGTACCTCTGACAATGCCATATATGGACAGAAGGAAGGCGTTCTAAATGATTTTCATATAAAACTGGGAAAAGAGAAATTTGCATGAATGATATTAAATATTAGTGTTGCTTCATGTCTCTTATGACAGTGGATCATGAAATATATTTTCTCACTTGTCTAATAGCATTCCACTCAGCATTCCACTCACAACAAGCCACACAGAAGTTAAGAAAGCTGTACGCAGTCACTCTTTCAGAACAGCACCATGCCTAAGGTGTGGAGTTTCAGAACTGTAATACTTGCTGAGCCAGGCTATACAATATAAAAGGCACCTAATTCTGAGATTAATGAAGCAGAGGCTAATTACCATGATATCGCAGGTTCATAAGTACTTAATATGCAGTTGATCTTTGAGGATATTTAGAACCCTAACCATACATTCCAATGAGGATTTTAACCATTATAGCTTAAGTTTATACAACGACCCCCGATTAATATTCTAAGACATGCATGCTGATTGGTCAGCGTGCACGTTGTAAATCAGACTTATACTAATGGAGAAAGGTCCGGTTGCCCAGACTTTTTCCATTAGTATAAGTCTTTTTTTACAGCAACGGAGAATGCAAGATCTCCATTGCACACTGTCTCGCTATGTTAAAGGAGTTTAACATAGTGAGACAGCTTTAAAAAAAGTAACGGAGATCTTCCTTTCTCCATTGTTTTTTTTAAAGCTGTCTCACTATGTTAAACTCCTTTAACATAGGGAAACACTTTGTAAAAAGCAACGGAGATCTTGATTTCTCTGTTGCTTTTTTTAAAGCTGTCTCGCTATGTTAAATGGGTTTAACATAGCGAGACAGCTTTAAAAAAAACAACGGAGATTCCCCATTGATTTTTTTAAAGCTGTCTCGCTATGTTAAACTCCTTTAACATAGGGAGATACTTTGTAAAAAGCAACGGAGATCTTGCTTTCTCCGTTGCTTTTTTTAAAGCTGTCTTGCTATGTTAAATGGGTTTAACATAGTGAGACAGCTTTAAAAAAAGCAATGGAGATTCTCAGTTGCTTTTTTTAAAGCTGTCTCGCTATGTTAAACTCCTTTAACATAGCAAGACAGTTTGTAAAAAGCGACGGGGATCTTGCTTTCTCCGTTGCTTCCATCCACAGCTCTGATGTACCGCGTAAGCATACGCATGCGCAGTACATCAGAACTGCCGCAGAATACCAGACAGCTGTGGAAGGGCAGCAAGGAGGCATTATACAATGCCATTATTTAAGAAAAGTAATTATTTTTTTCTTAAATAATGTCATTGTATAATAGCAATAACCCACTTCTGGGTGTGGGCAATGCTGGATTTACCCACGGTTGTCTTTGTTTGGCCACTCAGGCTTTGTCCTCGTGACCAAACCACACCAACCGTGGGTAAATCCAGCATTACCCACAACCAGGCATGGGTTATTGCTATAATAAACCATGGACAAGCAGAATATTCACACATTGCCCTTATCCATGAGGGCCAAGTGGCTAAACCAGGGAGTGAATTTGTGATTACCTGCCCATTCATCCAGATTACTTTTGAATAGTGTAAGAGAAGCACTTTGCTTTATGTGGAAAGGAAAACAATATCAAAGAAGTGGTGTTCTCTGTGCTACTTATCTGTCCTTCAGACATGTTCAGTTTACATTGCAAAACAGATTTAGATACCTTGAGCTAGTGTTCATGTCTCTACTGGATTTAAGAATGTGCAATAGGTCTGTCAGGATAGGGTCTGTTAAGGATTTATATGCGAGGTAGATACTGCCCTTCAGCAGTTTGTATGACACCAAGCAAATGGACATGGTTTTGAAATGGTCTGCATAATTTTTTATGATTTAGGCCCTAGATTTTCTTAGTAAGAAAGCATTGGGTGTTTGAGTTCTGCCAAATGTTTGGACAGTTGCATACTGAAGGGGGCGTTATACTCAATGATTGACTTGATGAGTGCAAAATACAGTGGAATGATCATAGGTTCATAGATTAGTACTAGGCTAACTGCTCTTTTTGGGCCATTTGAAACCTAGCCAATTACCCCATGTGAGAATCAAACCCTGCACCTTGTGTTTTTAAGGTAAATACCTTAACCATTATGTCATCCTCCCTGAACACCATACTCTTAGTAACACTCTGTGCAATAAAAAAGCACTTTCTTACAACCATGGAATTGTGGTGATTAAAGGACAGTTCCTTGTCTAGATATGTTCCCAGATCCCTAAGTACTGGATCAGTTTTCAGGGGCGTGTTTTCACTGTGAGAATTACAAGGAACTTCTTGCTAGCTGAAGGATACTATTATACATTTCTCAGCATTCAGTTTTAGTCCATGGTTTTGACACCAGCTATTGGTTTGAGAAAGGCCCTCTTCGATAATGTTAGTGTCCTCTAAAGAGGTTATGATGGCAGCAAGTTTGCATTCATCTGTAAACTTGATCAGCCATTAACCCTTAACAGTAGCTTTAACCTCCGAGAAGTAAATACAAAAGAGAAGTGGCCCAAGGACTGAACACCACTAGTGGCAGGTATTTCGGAGGAAACAGAACAGCCCTACCTTATTTCCTAGGTTCTGTTTGTGAGCCACTTTGCTATCCAATGAGTTACACAGGGATCATCATTTAGCTGGGATAGTTTATCTATGATATCTAAGTGTGCTATAGTATTGAATGCCTTTGCAAGGTGTAGATATGCAGTGTGTATTGATTTGCCTTCATCCATTGCTTCAGTAACCTTCTCAAAAAATCAACCAGGTTAACTGGGCAGGATTTGCCCGTAACAAATCCAATCTAGCCTGAGTCAAGAGTTTGTAGATTACCTATGTTCTTATTTATTAATTCCATAATGATCCTTTCCATAGCCTTACAGATGAGGCTGGTCAGACCTATGGGCATACTTCTCAACTGTCCAGATTTTCATAGAATGCCTAGAGTTTTTCCTTAAATTTTTGATCTATTCCTCATAAAATTTTTGGTTTTCTGGCAAATCACTGGGATGATTTGAAGAATGAAATTAGTAAGTAATGCCATACTTTTGAGTTTCAGACTTCATGTCATTTAGAAATACATAGGTTCATAGGTTCATACTAGGCTATCTGCCCTAGGGCATTTATAAGCCTAGCGAGAGAGTGTTTGGTTTTCGCCACCCATTTTAAATTAATTTTGCTATGCCCTTTTTCAAGGTTAGTATACTGTGCCTCTGTCTAACAGTGATACAGAAGTGATACCCGGGGTAAACCTATGATCCCCCATCCACTCATCAAGATTCCTCTTGAAGAGAGTCAATGAGGGACTCTGCCTAACCTGGACTGGGATTTTATTCCAGAATGAAGGGAGCCTCTGGGTTATGAATCTGTCCCTCCAGCATGTCCTATTTATTTCAGTGCTGAGGTTCAAGTCTCGAGCACGTAGCTCGATGGGATTTGGATTTTCTGAGGTGCAGCATGTCCATTAATTCCGGATTGACATGGCTTTATACGTCAGGCACAGATCGCCTCTGAGCAGGCGGTATGCCACTGAGTAGAGCTGGAGTTTCTTTAACCGGGCAGCATATGGCATCTGTTTGAGCCCTTTGATCCTCTTGGTGAGGTACTTTTGGGGTCTTTCCAGTTGCTGCAGGTGTCTGGTAAGGTACATCCCAAAAGGGACATTGTACTCAATTATGGGCCTGATGAGGGATGAGTAAAGAGGCACGATGACCTCCCCTGAGCTAGATGTGAATCCCTTCATGATTAGGTGGGCTATATAAAATGTTTTTCTAACCACTTTGGCCACGTGGTTGTTAAATGAGAGATTGCTATCAACTTGGGTCCCTAATTACTTCTTCCGTACTTAATGGATTACCACCTATGTGGTAATTTGTGGGCACTTTGTTTTTGCCAAAGGGGATGACTATACACTTTTTGGCTTTTAGCTTGAGGCCATGGCTCTGGCACCAGTTGTCTGTTTCTATGAGGCCCTTTTGGAGGATGCTTGTGTCAGCTGGAGAGTCAATTATGGCACCCAGTTTGCAGTCATCTGCGAACTTGGTCAGCCACAGTCGTTCCATGTTGGCCTGTACCTCCGAGAAATATATACCGAACAAGAGAGGTCCCAGGACTGAGCCTTGTGGGATGCCACTTGTAACTGGTTTGGAGTCTGACATGGCTCCAGCAATTCTAACCATGTGGGTTCTGTCCTTGAGCCAGTTTGCAACCCATCTAGTGACATAGAGGTTTATATTTAAGCTGGTGAGCTTATCTATAATGCCCGAGTGGGGTATTGTATCGGAGGCTTTTGCGAGGTCCAGGTAGGCTGTGTGGACCACCTTCCCCTCGTCAATGGCCTTGGTGACTGTTTCAAAGAAATCGACCAGGTTTAAGAGGCAGGATCTGCCCTTAACAAAGCTGAACTGGGTAGGATCCAGTGTCTGTAGGTCCCCAATATCTTTATTTATGAGGTCCGTGATGATCCTTTCCATAGCTTTGCAGACCAAGCTAGTCAGGCTTATGGGGCGATAGTTTCCAGGATCCGTTGAGGCACCACCTTTGTGGAGAGGGACCACTGTTGCTGTACGCCACTCTTTGGGTACATATCCTGTGGTAAGGCTGAGACTGAACAGTAGTTTTATGTTTGGGTTTAGCTCTTCTTGGAGTTCATGTAGGACGCAGCCCGGGACACAGTCCAGTCCCATTGATGCTGTATTTTTTGCTTTGGAGAGGGCAGCTCTTACCTGAGCATCTGAGATGTCAGGGGGGCAGCACTCTGCTGGGATAGATATTTGCCCTTTGGGGGGGGGGGGGAGTTTGCGCTGAACCTGTCAGCTAGGATGTTGGCAACGTCTGTGGGTTCGGTGTATTTTTTGTCATTTTGGACTAATTCTGAGCATATCTGGCAATTCCCACCTAGGTTCCTAACATAACTAAAGAAAGCCTTGTGATTATCCTTAGTGTCCTGTGCAATTTTTCTCTCAAAGCTGGCCTTAAACGATTTTATGAGTGCCCGTAGTTTCTTGCTAACACTGATCAGAGATGCCTTCCCTTTTTGGGATTTTGCTCTATCATGTAGTAGCTTCCTCTTTCTATTGTATAGTTTGTTTATGGCTGGGGTCCACCAGACAGGACGTCTGCCTTTGGAGGATTGGGTCTTGGTTTTATTTGGGATTGCATGATCCATGCATTCCTGAAGGTGTTCATAGATTGTGTTTATAAAGGATTCTGCGGTCTGGGACGTATTTTCCACAGGCCCAGGGGCTTTGAAGGATTCCACCTCGGTTTTGAGGAGTGTGAAATTTGCTTTAGAGAAGTTTTTCACTGTGGTTTTCTGGGCAGGGGGTGGGGTCGGGATGTGAATATCCAGTGAGATTAGTTTATGGTCTGATCTTACCAGTGAGGGATACACTTCTGGTCTGGAGCATAGAGTCCCCATGTTGGTGATGATCAGGTCCATTATGTTTTCCCCTCTTGTGGGAGTGGTAACAAGTTGTTCCATAGCATTTGCGTTTATAAATTCTAGGAACCTTTGAGCTAGGGTGTTGGAGCTAGAGTAATGCTCCCAGTCTATGGGTAGTTGAAGTCGCCCAATATAATGGTGTTTGGAGAGACCTTCATATTTTCCAGTGTTCTCAGGAAGGCCGAGTGGGGTTCCTGGGTTTGGGAGGGTGGTCATACATTTAATGTATACCTTGTTATTCAATCAACATTCTAAGTTTATAAGAGCAATATTTAACATTTCTCCCTATTTTTGGACCTTTGTACCCCGATGTGTTAGAGTTTGTCCAGATTTCTTAGGCTAAGAGGTTGCGAGGTATGCTTATGGGTCTACAGTTTCCCACATCCATTGATTCCCTACCTTTTGTACAATGGAATGGCAGTTGCTGCCTTCCATTTGTCCTACCCAAAGCCTGTTTGGAAGCTGACATTTAATAATCTCTGTAGGGGGTTTGACAGGGCCTGCTTCAAGTTGGCCTGTAAACAGCCCAGTCTATTATCTGGCCATAGATAAACAGTGTTCTTCGTCTGGGATAGTGTCTTGAGGACTTGTTCATTGGAGATTGGGGTATGTAGATGTAGGGATGAGATCTAGGAATACAGGAGGGGAGAGGGTGAATTTAGATCTAAATTCATCTGCTAGTAGATTGGCAAGGTCCTCTGGGTCTGAATATGGATATCATTTACTATTAGTTCTGCACAGTGCTGGACATTGTTTCTAAGATTTCTAACACCTTGTCCAAACATTTGCATATGTTTTGCTGGATGAGTATTTGCATTTCACAACTTCATACTCTGAAAATCACAAATTAGGAAACATAAATATGTTCTGCAAGTTAATATTCTGCTAATACAGCAAATGCTTCCCCCCTTTTTTGGCATGTAAACTGTCTAGATTATTTCTTTTTGGATGAATATTTTGAACTGGAATAAGGTCTATTTTTTGCTGCAATGTGGCTATGTAGACAAGAACTTTTGTCATGCAGCATATAGATTTTCATCCCGACTGCATCTTTATTTATTCTGAAAGCTGTTTAGAAGCACCCTGGTACTGGAAATAGTTCTTTAGACTGGTAAACTTATTCCTTTGTGGTCACACGTTCTAGTCCCAACATTACTTTAAGATTGTAAACTCTTTCATTCCCTATGTTGGCTGAAGCACCATCATTTTAAGCCTGTTTACATTTATGTTTCTGATTTGTACTTCTATTTCTGATTTATTCTTATTTATATGAATCTGTATGTTATGTACATATTATATGCTTCTGCCTTTTTTTACTTTTTAACTTTCACTGACTGACTCATGTCACATTGTTCAACTTTTTTATTTGGAAAGTGTCTTTTTTATTGTTGTTGTTGTTCTAACAGTCTATACTTTGTTTTGTCCTGAAGTGTTCTGTTCTGCTTTGGTGCTGATCTATAGATTGTTCTTTTTTAAATGATAATACACTTTGCAGTTCGTGCTCATTCTGCCTTTTATAGGGTTCGCTAATTTTTGTAGGAATTGTAACAACAATGAAAACAAAGAGACAACCAACATTACCAAGAAATAATGCACTGCCAGCTTCGTGACTTTGCTTTTGCATCTGTAGCACACAAAGAAAAGGAGTACTACATGATCATCGATATCCTTGTATTTTATGCTAAAAGCTACAAACACTTATATATACAGCATCCTGCATTACACCCCCTTTGTCAAAATCATACCAAAACATTTGCCTCTTGTTATAGTTTGGAGAAGCTGATCCAAGGGAGTCAGTTTGGATTCAGACCTGAGCAAGTAAGAGTAGACAATTACCAGCTAAACCAGTGATGGTGAACCTTTTAGGCTCAGCGTGTCAAAAATTTGGAAAATGCCTATCTTGACTCTGCTAGCATGTCACCCCCCCACCCATGAACAAAAAAATAATTCTTTACATATTCATTCATTTAAACAATACAGTCCAGTCATGTGTGATGCTATGTATTATAAAAGAAAAAGAAAACTCAGTGACTTAAAGTAGTGAAAACGATATGCACATTGATAATTGGGCATAAAATAGTGCACCAAAAAATTACCCGAGTTTTAATAGTAAATTTTGAATTGAACTGAAAAATATGGAATACATTGCATTTGATTTAACATCAATTAATTACTTTTTTCTAACTGGGGTTTAATAGATAAGTGCAGGGTCACATATTTCTTGTACTTTTGTTCAGTTTCTTTGGTAACTCGGGTGTTGATGAACACTGGTGTGTCACCCAAAACGTCATGGCATGTCACCTTTGACACAAGTGTCATAGATTCGCCATGACTGACCTAAACTGTAATTTCAGAACACCATGATGACATGTGGTTGCCTCTGGTAGGGATCCCCACTGTGTGTGTGTGTGTGTGTGTGTGTGTGTGTGTGTGTGTGTGTGTGTGTGTGTGTGTGTGTGTACATATGTGTGGGTACATGTGTAATGCATATGTGTTGTAGTGTGTCATAATATATATATATATATATATATATATATATATATATATATATATATATATATATATATATATAAAGACACCCGTCAATTAGTGGTCGAAACATCCAGTCATCAAACTCCAATTATTCGAACATCATTCATCAATCACCCACCAATTGAAAACCAATGTAAAAAAACAGAAATCTTTTTTTTTGCAGGCGACATATATGTGTATGTATATTATGTGTACCTTGCTTTCATGGTTCATGTATACGTATATGTATATTAGGTGTACGTTGCATTCACAGTTCCACATATACGTATATGTATATAATGTGTACCTTGCTTTCACGGTTCCATGTATATGTATATGTATATAATGTGTACCTTGCTTTCACAGTTCCATGTCACACTGCCTACTGAAGAACTGTTTTCTACTGTTTCATTATCCAGAGCATCACAATACGTGCAGAATTTGATGTAGCAGGCACTTCTGAGATCACGTGGTGCAGCACAAGTATATTATCTGCTACGTCTGCAACAATAATTTTCTGACTTTCCTGAATGGTCAAAGTGGTTGCAGACTACATAGTGGCAGGCATTAAATTCTGTACATGTTGATCCTGCCTGATGAACCAAGTTCAGACAGCATGCAAAGCTACAGAACATTCAAAATATTTACATCATAATCAGACCTTTTAGACCCTTCTTCAAATAATCAAGAGGTTACCCATGCTGCAATCTTCTACTCAGGTCTTTCAAAAATGTTCAGTATCATGGTCTTTTTCAAACCCTAACAAATTTAGAATGTTGCTCATTGGTAAAGTTTGACAGACCCGTTTTACTGTGGGTGCTGTCACTGGCAGCATTGCCACTATAAGCAGAGGATGCTTACAATAAGGAAGAGGTTGGGGGTCAAAGGTGAAAAGGTGATACAGTTGACAGTAGCAGTCACCCATCAGTAGCCTACATCTCTCTAGTAAAGTGCTTCTTTTTTCATCTTTTAACTCTTCTGACCCCTTAATACATGGCTACAAATAGCTTCCAGAGTTATGGGATAATTTGTACAATTAATTTTTCACATTAAAGATTCCAGCAGGCTTTGAAAGGCAGAGACTGACACAAAGGGGAAATCACAGCAGATGGGCAATAGTTGGCATCTCTGCAATGACCACAATCATGTGTTGTATGTATGACAGACATATGATGACTGCTGCTAAAAAATGTAAGAAATTCCCTCGGAAGACATGGAAAATGATGTGGATTACATTCTGTGGGATACAGAGATTAGTGTACAGGTGTGCTATAATTCAAAGTTTTGAAGAAACTGGAGGTAAGTGAAATATCTGTGCTTCAGCTTAAGGAAGGTACACTGTCAGCTGCAAATGCACAACCAGTGCTTCATCTACCATCTCTAAAATATTTCGCTCCTCACCAATTCACTCACTGCCACCAAGAAGCAATTATCAGCTCCCTCATGCAATTCCACACTCTAAATGGCCGTTCCTGTTGCTATCTTTACTCCAGAGTTAAAAATGCCATATATAGTCATCTACTGCATTATTTTGGGAATTTCCCAGATGAGTTTCCATTCCTTTCTCTGCTTAAAAGACTTATGTAATGTGGCAGAGTTTACAAATAGCCCAAGTGCTTGTTGAAGTTCCACACACAAAGAAATCGCATACTATTATCTGCAGCTTACAGGAAGATATAGTGTTGAGCAAAACTGTCTCTGTCTTCACCTGAAATACCATTGCTGTCATGATGCCTTGATGTTTACTCTGAACCTACCACTGTTGTTGCTCAAACAGGACCTATTTCACTCTCCACTTGATCTTTCACAAACCTTGTCAGACTGCATTAGTGCAATAGTTAGTGTTTTTTTTTTTATTTCCAGTATTGATACTTGGAGTATCTTCACCCTGTGACAAGATGGTGTTCTTTTTTTTTTCCTTTATGGCAAAATCACTTTCTCTTGCACGTATCAACACTGCCATCATTTCCTGAATTATTTTCTTTTTATTTGTGGTGGTCTTCCTGTAATCTTCTTTTTTCTCTTCAGAATTACAAGAAGTGCTTCACTGTACGTACTCAAGCAGATCACTTAATGTGTAAATGTCAGAAATGCCTCTCTCTTTTATCAACATGATTATAATGCAGCTTCCATTTCTGAAGCTCTTTCTGTATTATAACACTATGCCTAAGTACAACAGCCTTAATTGTCATTATCTGAATACTATGACAGGTTAAGTCTGCAAGTATTTGAAAGTTTGTACTGTTGTTGTCATTACTATAATCATCAATAACAATAATTAGGGGAAATAACCCTCCCATACAGCTAATTTTTACTTCAGAGTGATTTCCCTATCACATTGATTTGATGACACTACAACAGACAATTCTAACTACCCACTGCTTTTCTTAAGGAGAGGCAGTATGCCTGTCCCCTTCATTTCTTCAGCAGAAACGTCTCAGACATCTTACAGATCACTGCAGCTAGTACAGTTGTGTACCCACATATGTACTCTGCTTTTCTTTACCTGAAAATTCTTTTTGTTGCCTTTGTCACCCCTGTATTTCTGGTGGAGGTACATACGGTTGTCTTCTTCAAGCAAACTTTTGCAAACTATATATATTGCAGACTGCTGGAAGAAAAATGATAGATTGCACAGAGCACCATTCTCTGGCTCTTTTCAATTGACTTTGCAAGTTTTAAATTTTACAATGATATTCTACAATTCTTTGGCAATCTCTCTGATTGACAGTTTAGACAGAAGTTGTACATGGACTTCATCAGTCTCATCTATCAGTTTCTTTTGTTTAAATACATCTGATTTGATCTGAATATTAAGCTATTCAGTAGCACAATTGTGAGCATCTGCTACCCACCATATCTGAAACTTAATGTAATTTTCACCATTTTATCTACTGGTCTGGAATGGCTTTTAGAAGCTCATATGCCTCAAGAGATAATATTTAGTTTCAAGTACTTTTTTCAAGGTTAAGATACAGTGGATATAAAAAAGTTTACACACCCCTGTTAAAATGCCAGGTTTTTGTGACAAAAAAATGACACCACAATAAATAATTTCAAAATGTTTCCCACCTTTAATGTGACCTATAACCTGTACAATTCAATTGCAAAACAAACAAGTCTGTTAAGGTAAAAATATAAAAATAAAAAATTTGTGCACACCCTTAAACTAATACTTTGTTGAAGCACCTTTTGATTTCATTACAACATTCAGTCTTCTTGGGTACACACCTGCCCTCAATTAAAGAGACTGATTAACCCCAAATAAAGTTCAGCTGTCTTAGTTGGATTTTCCTGACATTTACTCAGTTGTCTGCTGCAGCAAAAGCCATGGTACACAGAAAGCTTACAAAGCATCAAAGGGATCTCATTGTTGAAAGGTATCAGTCAGGAGAAGGGTACAAAAAAATTTCCACAGCATTGGATATACCATGGAACCAGGGTTGCCAGATTTCTGGTCAGGTAGGGACAAAAAAAAAAGGTATTTCACGCCAAGTGAAGACCAAAAAAAAAGGTCTTTAAACACGGGGCTTACTTGTGTTTAATGCGGAACATCAGGCAGTTCCGCATTAAACACAAGCTCCGTGTTTAGCGATTTTTGATTGGCCCATATGCTTGTATACGAGCCAATCAAAAAATCACAAAACGGAGCTTACTTGTGTTTAATGCGGAACATCAGGCAGTTCCACATTAAAACCAAGCTCCATGTTTAGCAATTTTTGATTGGCCCGTATGCTTGTAAACGAGCCAATCAAAAAATAGCAAAACGGAGCTATTTGTGTTTAATGCGGAACTGCCTGATGTTCCACATTAAACACAAGTAGCTCAGTGTTTAGAGATTTTTGATTGGCCTGTATGCCAGTATACGGGCCAATCAAAAAAAAAAGGAAGGCTGTTTCACCGGGATTTAAACCGGCAGTGCGGGACTCGAGATCGGGCTGCTGATCCCGGGACAATCCCGCTCAAATATGGATGTCTGGCAACCCTGCATGGAACACAGTGAAGACAGTCATCAAAAAGTGGAGAAAATATGGGACAACAGTGACATTGCAAAGAACTGGACATCCTTCCAAAACTGATGAAAAGACAAGATGAAAACTGGTCAGGGAGGCTGCTAAGAGACCTACAGCAACACTGAAGGAGCTACAGAAATTTCTGCCAATTACTGGTTGTGTACTACATGTGACAACAATCTCCTGTATTCTCCATATGTCTGGGCTATGGGGTAGGGTTGCAAGATGGAAGCCTTTTCTTACACAGAAAAACATCCAGGCCCAGCTAAAATTTGCAAAATACATCAAATCTCCCAAAAGCATTTGGGAAAATGTGTTATGGTCTGATGAGACCAAGGCTGAACTTTTTGGCCACAATTTCAAAAGGTACGTTTGGTGCAAAAACAGCACTTTGCATCACCAAAAGAACACTGTCCCCACGGTGAAGCATTTTGGTGGCAGTATCATGCTTTGGGGTTGCTTTTCTTCAGCTCGAACTGGGGCTTTAATCAAGGTGGAGGGAATTATGAACAGTTGGAAATACCAGTCATTTTTGGCCCAAAACCTTTAGGCATCTGCTAGAAAGCTTAAGATGAATAGGAATTTCACCTTTCAGCATGACAATGACCCCAAGCATACAGCCAAATCAAGAAAATAATGGCTTCAATAGAAGAAAATTAAAGTTTTGAAATGGCATAGCCAGAACCCAGACTTAAATCAAATAGAAAATATGTGGGGTGACCTGAAGAGGGCTGTGCATAAGAGATGCCCTCACAATCTGACAGATTTGGAGCACTTTTGCAAGGAAGAAGTGTGGGCAAATATTGCCAAATCAAGTTGTGCCATGCTGATAGACTCCAACCCAAGAAGATTGAATACTGTAATTAAATCAAAAGGTGCTTCAACAAAGTATTAGTTTAGGGGTGTGCACACTTATGCAACCAGCTTACTGTACATTTTTTTATTTTTTATATTTTTCCCCTAACAGATTTGTTTGTCAATTGAATAGTACAGGTTATAGGTCACATTAAATGTGGGAAAAGTTTTGAAATTATTTATTGTGGTCTAATTTTTTTATATCACAAAAACCTGGCATTTTAACAGGGGTGTGTAAACGTTTTATATCCACTGTATTTCAGTATAAGAATGCCTAATTTCTCTGTCACTTCTTTCTTTTTTTGCTTTCTTTACTCCTGCTGTCTGTGATCATGATCCCCTCCCAATCAATCAGCCCACTCATTCCCCATTCTAGCGTGAAGGGTTAACTAGGAGGTGTCATTATTTACACAGCCATCTGGAGCAGTTTGAGTTTTTTTATTGTTTTCTGCCCTAATTCCCACATGCACCTGGTGAAGTGCTAAGGAGGGGCTTGCAATGGGCTGATGATGATGATGACTGACATCATTTCACTTCCTTAAGGGATACCTACTTTCAAGTAGCTCTACATCTACTCTCAAAAAGTGAGCAGTGGTCTCCAATTTCTGCCAGACAGATCATACCACCCAATGTGCCCCTGAATGGGCCCACTCATTGGTAAAGATGAGTAGGCCACACATTTTCACTTCTCCTCCATTCCTACTCCCCTTCCTGGATCCTCCAGTGACATGGCCTTGAACTGACCCCTAGTCACATGGTTCACATTCTGTGCTCCATCTCACTGTACCAGGAAGTCAGGCTAAGTTTCTCAGTCACATTTTTAATATCCAGAGGCAAATTCAAGTCACATTAGGTTAAAAGAAGAAGAATTATAAACGCAAGTATTCCTCTCAGCATGAAATAAGTCAAAAAAGTCTTCCAATTCACATATTTCACAACATCTTCAGTTCGTTACGGAAAGAAATTCTGTAAGTATTCCAAAATCAACTACTATAATGTTCTCAGGATCCCATCTCTCAGCACTTGTGGTATATATTGCAAAGAATCCATAGCCGTGTAGAAAAATAAAAACTCATTAACAGTAAAAAGTATATAATAATAATAATAATATGTATTATAACAATTGGCTTTGATAAAATAAAGGATGTTTATTAAAATTGTAATACTTCTGCATATTGCCTTTACTAAAACAGAATTCACAAAATAGGGGCAGAGATTGTGTGTATATACAAATAACAGAATAATTAAATGAACAATTCTGTTAACAATTAAATACATTTTTATGCGTATTGTTTTTAATCATACTGCATTATTTCAGCTGAGGTAGTAATGTAATGTATTGCAATATTTCTAAGTCTACTGTTTGTATCTTAATGGAGCTTTTCTCCCCGGGCCTCTGCTGAAAATGGACTTCTTCCCAGTCAGACTCTCTCGGTAAACAAATGTAAAATAAAAATAAATAAAAATGATCTATCCCCAACTGCAATTTGTACTGAGACACACAGGTTTTAGACTCACATATTACAGAAAGCAGTCACTTTCTTAATATATTACTACATCTTTAGTGTCCTTTAAGCATTTAATGTGAGGTAATACCTATTCAAAATACAAGCCTGTAAATTAGAGGGATCACAGCAATGCATTTCTTGAAAATATGAAGCAAGAGGGCTTTCTATCTTGTTATCTTTAATGTGTCTTAGGTGCTGCTGTAGCCAGGCATTAAATATCCCAATAGTCTGACCAACACAAAATGGATCGCAAGAGTTTATCAGAGTATAAATCATGCTTTCAGTGTTACAACTATAATTTTAGTAACTTTTTTATTATTGATATTATCAAAACAATTAACTATATTCTTACATGCAGTATACAGCGATAAGCATCACTGTAGTATTCCAAAGAGGCCAAGGGAGCATGGTTTTATGCAGTGACTATGTACTAAATAATTATGGTTGTTACAAACCTTCCTATAAGAAATGAGGGAACATGTACTGATAAGTGACTAAATAAATTCACCTTGAAGAAAAAGGGAAAAATGTACAAATAATCTTTAGAACTTGTTATGTTAAAACAAGTGTTCAGTCACAAGAAAATACCACATATATAGTGCTATATAAACTTTCACCCTGAAAAACATTATGAGAATATAAGAATAAATAACAGGTTTCTCCAAGAGTGAGTTTCGGCTCTGTATATATTTACATTGAAGGCAATATGCTGAAGTGCTGGGGTTTAAAAAAATTGTAAAATGCTGCCCGAACAGCACTCTCACTTTAAGATAGAGAAGATAAAAGTTATATGCTTTTTGACACTTTACAAACACAGTGAAATTAAAGTAGGAAAACCTTAGGAAGTTAGCTTGCTGTTCGAATTTCACTTATGATCCTTTTTTATATGTGTTTCCTGCTTGATGCTGCATACAGCATGCATAAACAATGCAGGCACACCACAGGGTAAAAATACAGTTTTATTTTCAGCATCAAGCAAGATATGTATGGGGAATTAGTCACTGATGAAACACATATGGGTCCTGAACGGAGCAGACTCTCCCCCTTTAAAATTTTCACACCATGGTTTTGTAGGATACATACTGTCTGCCTTTTGTTTGCCAGCTTCTTCACATATTAATGGAGTTCATCTCCAATGCAGTCAAAGTCTGTCATTGAAAAATGTTAGATTTTATTTGACTTTTATCACCGTTTCCTCTCCAGGGATGGCATACATGCCTGCCTTTATGTCTCAGACCGGCATACATCTCAGCTGTCTGCATTTTCATGTTTAGATTTTTGCTTCATATTTTTTGTCTATTTCTCATAAAATCTGTGTTTTTCCTGGCAAATCACTGAGGACTAAAGTCATTAAATAATGACAGACATTTGAGTTTCAGACTTCATATCCTTCAGAAGATGGATGCTGAAACAAAACATGTTATTCTAACAACCTTTCAAGTGTATAAGATAAATATTTAAAATCTGTCCCTATTTTGGGCCTTTGACCCATTATTTTTGGCTTTGTCCAGATTTCTTAAGCTAAGAGGTTGACAGGTATGCCTCACGGGCTCTCCTCAAAATTGTTTTATGAACATTACAATCATGCCTCTGTACAAGCTATGCTTGATGGTGATGGTAGAGCATCAACACCTCATTACAATCATGCCCCGGTACAAGATATGCTTGATGGTGATGGTAGAGAGTTAGTGATAGTAGAGCATTAACACCTCATTACAGTCATGCCTCCGTACAAGCTATGCTTGATGGTGATGGTAGAGCGTCAACACCTCATTACAATCATGCCCCGGTACAAGATATGCTTGATGGCGATGGTAGAGAGTTAGTGATAGTAGAGCATTAACACCTCATTACAATCATGCCTCGATACAAGCTATGCTTGATGGTGATGGTAGAGAGTTAGTGATAGTAGAGCGTTAACACCTCATTACAGTCATGCCTCGGTACAAGCTATGCTTGATGGTGATGGCAGAGCATTATTCATTACAGTCATGCCTCGGTACAAGCTATGCTTGATGGTGATGGTAGAGAGTTAGTGATAGTAGAGCGTTAACACCTCATTACAATCATGCCTCGGTACAAGCTATGCTTGATGGTGATGGTAGAGAGTTAGTGATAGTAGAGCGTTAACACCTCATTACAGTCATGCCTCGGTACAAGCTATGCTTGATGGTGATGTCAGAGCATTATTCATTACAGTCATGCCTTGGTACAAGCTATGCTTGATGATGATAGTAGAGCGTTAACACCACATTACAATCATGCCTTGGTGCAAGCTATGCTTGATGGTGATGGTAGAGAGTTAGTGATAGTAGAGCGTTAACACCTCATTACAGTCATGCCTCGGTACAAGCTATGCTTGATGGTGATGGCAGAGCATTAACACTTCATTACAATCATGCCTCGGTACAAGCTATGCTTGATGGTGATGGTAGAGAGTTAGTGATAGTAGAGCGTTAACACCTCATTACAATTATGCCTCGGTACAAGCTATGCTTGATGGTGATGGCAGAGCATTAACACTTCATTACAATCATGCCTCGGTACAAGCTATGCTTGATGATGATAGTAGAGCATTAACACCTCATTGCAATCATGCCTTGGTGCAAGCTATGCTTGATGATGATGGTACAGTGTTAAATCCTGGCTGTCTTTGATATTAAAATATTTTTAAGATCACTATAACCAGTGAAGCAGTCTATTCACAGTCTGCTTCTCTTCTAGATATCTTTGTATTACCTTTTCCATCCACTGCAACTTTAGAGTGGGGATGCTAATCTGCCTTCAGTCCCTCATAGGATTCATGAAGCTTTGCTAAATAACTGCAGTTGTATGGTAATCTGCACAGTGGCTGTTTATTTCTAGTTGCCTTTTCCTTGCTTTTCACACACAATGGATTTGAAGGAGCAGAGGGTAATGTCTGACTGCATTAACTCCCACTGAGGGTTTTTTCAGAAATCTTTTGCAGATCATTGCAACCATTTCTGCAGTCTATGCAGATATACTTCTTTCTTCTAGCTAAATGTTTTGTTGACATTGTCATCAACTATACCTGTGGGAGTTGGGGGGGGGGGTGGCTTGGTTGCCCTATGTACATTAAAGGAACTTTTCAAAAATTGTTTTGGTCATATCCGTTGAACTAGTCTGTTAGCCTACATGCAGAGGCACAGATTACTTATTTCTAAATGCCTTTATTGTATTCACAAACTACACTTCTGTGGATGTAGTGGTGGGGACACTGGCAATTTCACTGATCCCCTTGTCAGATTCCTTTCCCAAACTGCTTTTTAAGTGATTGCAAGAATGCATCACTCACAACTTTCGTCTGTTCTACCATACCTATAATTTCAGCAAGTAAACTGATAAATAAAAAAGACTATGTTATAAAATCAATATCATTATTAAACAGCACGGCTGTCAGCACTTTCATACAATCTGGTGTACTTCATCAAACAATGCTAGGACTGAATATAGATCTTTTCATAACAAGGCAGATCCATCTCTCAGTTTTTAACAGCTCATTGTTTCAATAATGGTTTAATAGATATAATGTCAACTGTCATTAAGTCCAAGTACTTGATGGGTATTAAGCTTTATTTGCCAATAATTTTTTTGAGTTTCAATGGTCCATTAATAACCTGCCCACTTACATTATTTTGTAAAACTTCTAGCATTTGGAATGTGAAACATATGAAGTTCTGACACATGACAATAGTTAGAAAAAGCATTTTCATATTATTGATAATTCTGCAAATGTGCATCTTATATAATATATATATATATATATATATATATATATAGAGAGAGAGAGAGAGAGAGAGAGGGGAGCATAGCATGTCATTTTCTAGAACATTCTGAATGTCGAGTGAAACAACACCAACATCCAGAACATCAAATCTGAACATGCTGAGGCATAGTGGTGATTAGGAAACCAACTATAGGAAATCACAGTACAGTAGGGATCAGAGAATTGGCACTTTCCCTGTTACAGTGCAATGTCATTGTAAGTAGATATAAGCAATGGGTGGTGCAGGGAAGACTTGCCCCCTGCAAAAAAAGGATGTTTCTACTTTTTTTTTTTTTTTTTGATTTTGGACGTTCTGCATGTCAGTGTACTGCCACCTGACATTCAGAAATAACATGAATCCATCTCTCTCTCTCTCTCTCTCTCTATATATATATATATATATATATATATATATATAGACAGAGAGAGAGAGAGAGATAAAAAGACATACATACCCACACACTCACACATACAGCAATACATATATATATATATATATATATATATATATATATATATATATATATATGTGTGTGTGTGTGTGGGTCTACTTTATATGACCTAACTTTGATATGATCGACATTCATTTCACTGAGACCAAAACACCTAAAACCCGTTTGATCGAAACTTATAACATCGACACATGAAATTACAAGCATTATGCCCTTTGCCCCACTGTAGCACAATTCTGGAGTTAGAATATATAGTTAGGGGGTGGGGGTGTAGCCCCCCCCCACATAGTTCAGATAACTATTGTTGTCTGTAAAGAGTTAGTCATATCAGTTATAAGTATCCACGTGTATCTTTGAAATGTATGAAGTATGTGGGGGGGACTATGCCCCCCACCCCTCCAACTATATATTCTAACTCCAGGATCGTGCTTCAGTGGGGAAAAGGGCATAATACTTTTAATTTCATGTGCTGATGTTATGAGTTTCGATCAAATGGGTTTTAGGTGTTTAGGTGTTTTGGACTTTAGGTGTTTTGGTCTCAGTGAATCATGTGAAGTAGACCCATATATATATATATATATATATATATATATATATATATATATATATATATACATCATTGTCAAATGTAATTTTCAAACCTATGTACTTCTGCTGATGAGGTGTAGTATCTCTTAACTCACTTTGTACCCCAGTGCAACAAAATCAATCATTAGTTAAAGATCTCTAAAAGAAGCATTCATTATATGCGGTATATCTACAAAAAGGGATAATTTATTCAAATAAAGTTGAATACAGAGGATTGTAATAGAGTTGCCAATCATAGCCCATTTATTATTTGTAAGAGACATGTATGGCAAGAAATCCGCCTCTTGAGTGAAGGTGGAGGGTGAATTTTGGCATCCATGTTGACAACACATTAGTGAAGGTTATGGTCGGAGACCCGATCATAATTCTTTGTAGTGCATAGAGCTTTGTCTAATCCATGTATTACTAGTTACAGTAAAAAAAAGAAAAACAAACACCATTAGAAAGATTTAATAAACCCTACATGGTTTGCTAACTCCATGTGCATGTCATGGCATAAGCAGAACAATTGTATGCTAATCAACTAATCCAAGATGGAGGAGCTATTCAAGAAGCTATAAAGCAACCATGTAGACTCAGTGCTGGTTTTCCCTGTGAATTCCAAAAACGCTGATGTACCACTCGCCTTTTGCACAGCAATAATTAAAAAGCAATACCAGCCTGATATAAATCCTTGTACAAAAAGATTTTAATAAAAACTGAAAAGGTTAAGCGCTTTCACTCGCATCACACGAGCTTCATCAGAACAAATAAAAATTCAAATCCAACAGTTTAAATAACAGTGGGTTGGCGCCAAAAATTCAGAAATTCAAATCTTAAAGTTGTAACGCATTTCCAATGCGTAAGTACACAAATGCAATCTACAATATATGGAGTTGAATTACCCTAATTAATAATAAAATATAATATAATATATAATAAAATACATTGCACTAAATCCGATGTAAATGTTAGTACAATGTTATGTAATATACAAATGATGTTGAAAAATGATGTTGAAAAATAACAAGCTTAGCTTTTCAGCATTAAAACAGGTTTTACAGAAATGTAATCATTGATACCTGGTGCAGTCATAGCATCAGTATATAACTGCCACCAGTATTCTTTATATGCCAGCAAGTTTTTAATATTCCCACCCCTAGGGTCAGTTTTAATGACATCCAAAATGGCAAATTTAAAATAGTGTTCCACACCTTCCTTACTGATATGCCTATATAGTGCATTTTTTGTGTCCTTTGTTTTAATGCTATAACCATGAGCATATATTCTCTTTTTGAACTGTCTTTGTGTTCTCCCTATATAATAAGCAGGACAAATCATGCACTTAGCCATATAAATAAGCATATTAGTTCTACAATTCCATTTTTTAAAGCTAACAAAGGTCTTATTAATGTTTTCCAAGGTAAAATTGCTCACTTCAAAGATGTCCTTACACTGATTGCAAGCCCCACACTTCCTAGTGTGAGAATCAACAGTTGTGTTGATCTTAGATCCATTATTAAAACAGTACAAACTATTTGAAATTTACTTGTGAATATAATTATACTGGAGTAGCTTACTTAGATACAATGATAACATACGATGGAAGTAGATTTAAATCTAGGATACACAGGAAGAGTACCTTTACTAATTCTTATTTAGAATTTAGTAGTAATCACCCCTACAAACTTAAAAACAATATTTTTAAAGGACAACTTGTACGAGCATTAAGGATGACATCTGATTACACGGATATGATTGAGGAGGTGACATTCATTACCAGGTTATTTAAGGAGAGGGGGTATGATGAGAAAATGTTGTTGAACACTAGTCAATATGTTATAGAAGAGTGGGGAAAAAATACACTCCACTGTTGGGACTAAACAGCAACAATGATACTGAGTCAAATATTAAAGAACAGACTATTACAGATACCATTAAGTTCAATAGGGCATGTATAGTAGAATTTGGTCCTCATACACATGCTGTTAAAAATATTATGATCAAGTACTGGGATTTATGTTTTACTGACCAGGACATAACGACCATCCTTGGTCCAAGACCCTATTTCGTCCATAAAATGGGCAGGAGTTTGAAATACTATTTTGAAAATGGATCTAAGATCAACACAACTGTTGATTCACACACTAGGAAGTGTGGGGCTTGCAATCAGTGTAAGGACATCTTTGAAGTGAGCAATTTTACCTTGGAAAACATTAATAAGACCTTTGTTAGCTTTAAAAAAGGAAATTGTAGAACTAATATGCTTATTTATATGGCTAAGTGCATGATTTGTCCTGCTTATTATATAGGGAGAACACAAAGACAGTTCAAAAAGAGAATATATGCTCATGGTTATAGCATCAAAACAAAGGACACAAAAAATGCACTATATAGGCATATCAGTAAGGAAGGTGTGGAACACTATTTTAAATTTACCATTTTGGATGTCATTAAAACTGACCTTAGGGGTGGGAATATTAAAAACTTGCTGGCATATAAAGAATACTGGTGGCAGTTATATACTGATGCTATGACTGCACCAGGTATCAATGATTACATTTCTGTAAAACCTGTTTTAATGCTGAAAAGCTAAGCTTGTTATTTTTCAACATCATTTGTATATTACATAACATTGTACTAACATTTACATCGGATTTAGTGCAATGTATTTTATTATATATTATATTATATTTTATTATTAATTAGGGTAATTCAACTCCATATATTGTAGATTGCATTTGTGTACTTACGCATTGGAAATGCGTTACAACTTTAAGATTTGAATTTCTGAATTTTTGGCGCCAACCCACTGTTATTTAAACTGTTGGATTTGAATTTTTATTTGTTCTGATGAAGCTCGTGTGATGCGAGTGAAAGCGCTTAACCTTTTCAGTTTTTATTAAAATCTTTTTGTACGTGGATTTATATCAGGCTGGTATTGCTTTTTAATTATTGCTGTGCAAAAGGCGAGTGGTACATCAGCGTTTTTGCATTTACTGTGGACATTTGGTTCTGTTACGCAAGACGTTGTTTCAGTTGTGAATTCCAAAAGCTATTGGAATATAGCCATGGAAAGTAATCTACACAGAAATAATGTTAGGGGCTGCTGTTATTTTAATTCACATGTATGTGCAACAGGCTGAAGTCTATTCTGTTGTTGCTGCTGCTGCTAATAGATCATGGCCAAAAAGGAGAGGAGTTTTCAGACTCCGGTAAACGTATCACAATCTGCATGAGGTGGAAATTGTAGAGCACTGCAGGGTGGATAGAGACACACTACAAGAACTCTGCAACCTCTGTTATCTTCATCTCAGACTCAGGGCAAACTGAGGGGAACCCATACCCGTGGAGACAAAGGTATGTGCAGCACTTAGAATTCTAGCTACAGGGACACTTCACAGACCAACAACAGACATTCTGGGGGCGTCACAGCTATCAGCATCCAGGATTCTCCATAAATTCCTGAATGCTATGCTCCAACATGCCAGTGACCACATATATTTTCTTTCAAATTAACAAAAACCACGAACAAAAATCAAACAAAAACACAGAGTCTTCTGGGTCAAAAATCCTTTACTGGTGTCTCCTGGTACCTCAGCTGAAAAGCCTTCAAGGGATAATTAATACACCAGAAATATAATCCATATATACCATATCAATCAATAGTTAATTGATTAATTGCAAGAACACCCAAAATTACAAATGAAACACCAAATTTAAAGTGACACCTCACCTTTACAAAAACAGTAAAATATTGTCCCACAATGTTTCCCAATTGTACATTCAGACAGATACATCAAGTTTATACATTCAAATTTATACATTTAAAATAAACATTTAAATTAAACATTTAAATTAACATGCAGGTTGAGACCTGAAGGAAATAATGTGATGAAATTAATGATGAACCTGATTTCTAAAGCCAGTAACTTGTTCCTATATAACTCCCCGTGTTGGTGTATGGGCATGGCTAATACACTGAAAAATAAAGAGGAATCTGAACCCCCATGGTTATGACAAAAATGGCGAGCAACGAATCCAAAAATGAGTTATCCAACACTAGATAGTCCCAAGAATGCATCCGCACACCAGCAATGATACGACCTGTGGTTTATTAACTCCAAAAATACGAACAAACAAAACGAATTGAAATAAAACAAATTATGGACATGCAAGACAATGAAATCGGATTTAGCGCTTTCTTCCACCTACAATGTGGACTTCATCAGAATCAACAAACCATTCAGCAAAGAGTAATTTATCAACTTTTTGGTGCCAAAATTTCTAAAAATGGTGAGCAACTGGGCTATCCAATCTCCTGTGTTCCCCATGTGCTCCAAAATGCTTTTTTTAACTTGTCTCTTAGTCTGTCCAATATACCACTTACTCGGAGAGCAACCACATCCCACAATATAAACCACTCTGCTAGAGTGACAAGTAACTTTGCGTTGCTTTGTATATTCTATCATTGATCTTATTACCATGTAATTTCCTTACCCTGGGAGACACTTTACATTTGGTACCTGGGAAACATCCTACCTGACCACCACTACCTACCTTTTTGTTCTTCA
Organism: Protopterus annectens; assembly: GCF_019279795.1. Lineage (NCBI taxonomy): Eukaryota > Metazoa > Chordata > Ceratodontiformes > Protopteridae > Protopterus > Protopterus annectens. Next base: position 977,108,888 of record NC_056744.1, read on the forward strand.
TATTAAGCAACTGCTTCAAATTCAAGAATCTTCTGTACGAAAAAATTATGTTTTCTGGAAACACACCTTTGGTCCTATCACCCTGCACAACTATAGGCCAAAACTTTCTAGCTAAATTCATTAGAGTGTAAGAAAATGGAAAACACCTGCTAACAAAAAACAATCTATCACCATCCTAGTGAAACCATTCCTCTTTCTTTCTTTTAATGCCACAAGTGCCCCTCTGATGAATACCTAAAACTCTTTCCTCTGTCTTAACCAACAAATCAACCTGGTAACCCCTAGATAACAGTTTGTTCCTTACTTTAACAAACTCCCTACCAACCATGTTCTTGTCAGAAGTATTGTTGAAAATGCGTTTGTATTCTGCACATGGTAATTAATCCAATAAGTGGGGATGCATATATTTTCCTCATACTCCCGAGGACAGGGCCACAAATATGCAGGAGTTCTACCCTGTAGAACATTACCCTGAAGTACTGGGTGCCATAGATTGTACACATATAGAAATTAGGACACCACCTGGAGAACATGGAAGGCTGTACATAAATAGAATGGGTTTCCACTCTATTAACTGATAAGTTGTGTGTAATGCCAAGGGAATCATCTTGACTGTGTGTGCTGGCAACATAGGCAGTTACTATGGCTCACATATTTAGTACACCTCCCAACTGTATCCAATGTTCACTAGGGGTGGTACACCACAGTGTCATTTATTGGGAGATGCAGGTAATGCACTGGAACCATGGCTGATTACACCCATCAGAAATGTGCACACACTCTCTGAAGAATGCCATAAGGAGGCACACATTCAAATCAGAAGAATCATAGAGCACGTCTTTGGGCTGCTGAAGTCACGGTTCAGGTGCCTAGCCACATCTTGGAGAGCTCTGCAGTACAATCCACATTCATGTACTGAAATATTCACCATCTGTGCCATGCTACACAACATCATCCTGAGAAAGCAGCTTCAGCAGGATGAACAAGGTAAAGGGACACACATAGAAAAATAAAAGAGCACAGCGTTGCGGGTCCACAATCTTAGTTTTATATAAAAATAATAAAACAAACAGGTTAAGCACTTTCATCAATAAGTATGACTTCTTCAGAACAAACTACCATTGTGAATTTTGCATTTAAATACAAGTTGCTGGTCTGCCATTGGTTCTAAACCAACCAATTCCATTTATGGGAAGAGGACATACTAAAGTATACAAGCAAGAATTCATTTAAATAAAATAAATAATTTCATCATAAATGACCATGTCCACATGACATAACCTTAAAATAGTACAAAATTAGCACAAAAATACTGCCACAATAACACTTAGTTGCAACAAACATTATAGACATTACTAGATTTGGTTTGCCTTCTCTTTGAGAATTGGCATTATAGTAATATGTTCATTGAGCCCAGGTGGATAATCAGCAGCTAGTCTTAACTGCCACAATAACTCTTTCTTGTATAATACATTTTGCCAATCCCCACCCCTTGTTTCAACAGTTACAAATTCAAGTATGCCAAACATGAAGCTTAAATAACCATCACATATAATGCTATGCTTATATAAAGCATTAGTATCTTTTTTGTTTTTGATATCATAGAGATGCTCGTATATTCTAGTTTTGAACATTCTCTCTGTTTTACCTACATAGAAGGAGGAACAGGAGTTGCAGATGGCTATATAAACTAACTTATTGGAACAACAACTACCACTTTTTAAGAAAACATGACTTTTATTTTTATTATCAAGGGAGATAGAAGAATCTTGCAATATATATGAACAATAAGAACACCTCCCACATGGTCTACTTCCACATCTTTTATCATGTTTAGTACTACAACTACTACCTGTCTCTAATAAAGACTTAAGGTTAAGCCCCACCTTCGTAGAGAAAATGGGTTTATCACCCAAAGTATGAAAAACATCAGTATTGGTTTTAAAAATGTTCCAATTTCTTATCAAAATTCCTTTGATCTGGGAATATAAAGGATTATACTGCACTACACATGCTTGCTGAGAATTAGGCACAGACTGCAATATTGTCTCAACAAAAATGTGATGGTATCTTTAAGAAAAAAATCAAAACGTTGGATAGAGATGTTAAACAGTATCAAGCCCACAAAGTATATCCTACTGAAAATTTAGTTTTTCAGGAAGGAGAACGTGGAAAGGTTAAAAGTGATGGGAATAATAGGGCAGCACCCAACAATAATTGCAATTTTGAAATGGGCAGTGGGGAACTAGACCCTGAATATTCTGTTGATTTTCAGGATTTTCCGCTTCCCAGACACTCAAAGAGAATAGCAAATCGCAGACAGGGTGTATACAAAACTTACAACAGGACAATGCAGTAAAATCAGGAACATGTCAAGTGAAAGGCCCTGTAACTGAAATAGAATGTTTAGATAACATCCAATACAGATTCGATGGCTTTAACATATATAATTATTCTGATATTCCCTTTACAACAGATCTTTTTTCTTTATTTTCAAAGGGCTTCAAATTTGTTCCAACTAAAATACCTGACATAGCTGGAGTAATGGTTGATTTGCAGCTATATTTAAGAAAATTAAATATGAGCATCTTGTTTTCAGGGAAGTCCCCTAGTGTTGTGTTAAAAGGTACTCTTAAAAGAAGTAGCACCTTTAATCCTCCTTTGCATCCTCTGGTTGCTGCTTATGAAAAGTTAGTAAAAGACGACATATAAAGTTTGGGGAGAGAAAAGAAGATTATTCAACAACTTAACTTATAATGAGAAAAGTTTATTAAACTATTTAAAGGAAGACAAGGGTATAAGAATTATGACTCCAGACAAGGGTGGTGGAGTTGTTTTATATAGGTCAGAAGAGTACATTAATGACATGCAAAGTATTTTATTTATAACAGACAACTACTCCTTATGTTCCAAAAATGAGATAAACATTTCATATAGCAGAGTAGACAGTTATCTTTATGAATATTTAATGGATAAGAGAATTTCCAGTGATGACTATGATTTTCTGCTCAATAAATATCCAAAAATTCCAGTGATTTTTGGAATACCTAAGGTGCATAAAAGTCTAAAGAAACCATCATTTAGACCTATTGTAGCAGCCGCTGGTTCTAAAACCCATAATATAGCAGTCTATGTGGATAAGAAACTAAAACATATTATGAATAAATTCCCCCATTTACTAAAGGATTCATGGAATTTTTTAGAACAGATTAGTAAAGACTTATGGTCAGTGGATACTTCTTTCCTCACTATAGATGTGCAGGAACTTTTTTCCTGTATTCCAAAAAAAGAAGGCTTGTGTCTATTTGAGGAGGTGTTTTTTAAGTATTCTTCTTTAACTACTGATGAAAATTTGCTTATATGTGAGATAATGAGTATTATATTGGAAAACAATTACATATTCTTTGAAGGCGAATATTTTCAGCAGCTTAAGGGAGTGGCTATGGACGCAGCTTGCGCCCCCCTATATGCGAATCTAGTCCTTTTGGGCTGGGAACACAAGTATGTTTTCCAAAGTGAGTTGTTTTCTACTAATGTCACCTACTATGGCAGATTCTTGGATGATATTTTTATTTTATGGAAAGGAAGTAAAGAAAAAATAACAGAATTTGTTCAGTACTTAAATTCAACTACAGATTATTTGAAGTTCACACACCAGTTTGATGAACAGGAAATTAATTTTCTAGATACTAAGATTATTAAAGATCATAATGGTTTTATCTCCAAAATCTACCGTAAAAACACATTTTATAATAACTACTTGCATTACACCAGCCATCACCCTATTTACCAGAAAAAAAGTATCATAAAGGGTCAAGCTATAAGAATTGCTAGGGTGACAACTGTGAGAGATGATGTTATAGCAGAATTTGGAAATTTGAGGGACATGTTTCTAGAAAGAGGGTACCCAAGTGACTTCATTGAGCCCATACTTATGGATGTTCTAGATAAATGGGGTAATATTTATGTACCTTTATTAGGCACTGGTGGGGACAACACACAACAAAAATCTGCAGAGACAACATTGCAGTCTGTGCCTAATTTTCAGCAAGCATGTGTAGTGCAGTATAATCCTTTATATTCCCAGACCAAAGGAATTTTGATAAGAAATTGGAACGTTTTTAAAACCAATACTGATGTTTTTCATACTTTGGGTGATAAACCCATTTTCTCTATGAAGGTGGGGCTTAACCTTAAGTCTTTATTAGAGACAGGTAGTAGTTGTAGTACTAAACATGATAAAAGATGTGGAAGTAGACCATGTGGGAGGTGTTCCTATTGTTCATATATATTGCAAGATTCTTCTATCTCCCTTGATAATAAAAATAAAAGTTATGTTTTCTTAAAAAGTGGTAGTTGTTGTTCCAATAAGTTAGTTTATATAGCCATCTGCATCTCCTGTTCCTCCTTCTATGTAGGTAAAACAGAGAGAATGTTCAAAACTAGAATATACGAGCATCTCTATGATATCAAAAACAAAAAAGATACTAATGCTTTATATAAGCATAGCATTATATGTGATGGTTATTTAAGCTTCAAGTTTGGCATACTTGAATTTGTAACTGTTGAAACAAGGGGTGGGGATTGGCAAAATGTATTATACAAGAAAGAGTTATTGTGGCAGTTAAGACTAGCTGCTGATTATCCACCTGGGCTCAATGAACATATTACTATAATGCCAATTCTCAAAGAGAAGGCAAACCAAATCTAGTAATGTCTATAATGTTTGTTGCAACTAAGTGTTATTGTGGCAGTATTTTTGTGCTAATTTTGTACTATTTTAAGGTTATGTCATGTGGACATGGTCATTTATGATGAAATTATTTATTTTATTTAAATTAATTCTTGCTTGTATACTTTAGTATGTCCTCTTCCCATAAATGGAATTGGTTGATTTAGAACCAGTGGCAGACCAGCAACTTGTATTTAAATGCAAAATTCACAATGGTAGTTTGTTCTGAAGAAGTCATACTTATTGATGAAAGCGCTTAACCTGTTTGTTTTATTATTTTTATATTAAACTAAGATTGTGGACTTGCAACGCTGTGCTCTTTTATTTTTCTTGGTTTGGTGTGAGCACTTGTAGTACCAACTTTTTTTTTTTTATAAAGGGACACACATCACAACACCAATGTCAAAGTCACCACAACCACACGCAGGCGAGGAGTCAGAGAAAGAAACAGCAGCTGCTGTGGGTGTAGACAGATGTAGGTTGGTTCAAAATGCTGTTGCATTGGCTAAGAGGTAATGCATAACACACTCACCACTTAAGGGGCTAAAACCGTCATCCTACACATATACATATAGTAACATTGATGCCAGGCAATGCTCATAACCTTTACCTACCCATGTAATGGCTGCCCACTGCTAGCATCAGAGAGACAGCCCTGAAGTAAAACTGTTGCAACCACTGGAAAGTGTTGAACCTGGAGTGTATTGTGTAATAATATGAATGAATGGCATACACTTGCATGTTGTTACATGCTAATGTAAGAAAGTAAAAGTTGGTTGATTTGTAAAGAAATGACTTTAGCATATCAGAGACTTATGTGACTAAATGTGCCCTCTATCAAGTACTAGGCCTCAGGCATCAAAGATTCACACATTCGTACTTCTCAAAAGTACTGATGGTCACTGAATGTCCTCAGTTTGGCCTTGTACTTTTGTACTGGAAAATCATTAAAGAGAGAAGTTAGAAAATAATGAGACACATTTCAGTTTCAGGCTTCACAACCCTCAGAAGATTATTAAAAGTACGAAAAACACAGTATGCAGGTTATAAATTCAGCAGCTCTAAATGCAGCAAACAAACAAAAAATAGGCTACTGAAACCACAATGGAATAGTCTCTTTAATAGCAGGCAAGAAAATCTTTCACCATGAAGGCTTCTTCAGGCATCACACAGAAACAGAACTACAAGCAATTTTTAAATATTCAAACTGATCACATGACAAGATTAATTAAGACACTAATTTAAAAATTAAAGGTAAAACATCTATATAAAACCTTAAGAAACTGTATATAGAGTATTAACAATTATTATTATAAGAAATTATTAGACAGCCTTTGATATATATTAGAATAGTAAAACATTAAACACTTTCATGCAATTTTTTTTAAAGGGGTCTCACAAAAATGATTCATTTGAGCCTGGAGGTAAATGTGCTTTTAACAAAATTATCCTTTTCATCTCTTCATGTTCAGTGAGTAATTTTAGGTTACCTCCACGCAATAACTTTCAGGATGGCAAACTTAAAGGTATGGACATCACCTTTTTCAGCAATATGCTTATAAAGAGCATTTGTGTCTTTTTTACACCTAATATCAGAAAGGTGGTCTCCTATGTGTTCTTTCAGCTTGCGATTTGTCATACCCACATAATAACAATTATATAAATTACACAATGCAATATATATTACATTCTGAGTATTACAGGTTCCATAAGCATTCAAAATAAATTCAGATTCCAAAAAAGGGTGTTTAAATGATTTTTGATAATAGATGTGATGACAATAGCTACACTCATTGCATTTATATGTGCCCTTACGCACACTCTGAAATGCATAATAATTTTTGGCTGCTCCTTATAACATAGAATCTGTTTATGTGAATTGCTTCATTTATACCCAAAGTTAGGTTGTGTACTTGTAATATTTCTGAGCTCTGGTATATCAGCTAAAATAGGCCAGTACTTTTTAATAATACTTTGTACCTGTCTAGTGTTTCTATTGTAGGTTAACATGCATCTTATTTGTTTATTGTTTTTGTTTTGTTGGGTTCCTTCTAAAGGAACATGACTAGAAAAAAATGGTCTTGAAACACTAGCACGCTGTTCTATAACATTCTGTTTAGCTGATATTATTTCAGAACCCTTATAACCTCGTTGATAAAAATCAGTAGCCATGTTTTCAATCTGTGTTTGCATATATACATCAGATGTATTGAGTTTAGCTACACGGTGCATTTTTCCCTTAACAATGCTTTTAAATAGAAAAGGGGGGTGCATGCTAGTGCGATGTAAATACATATTCTTTTTCACAGGTTTACAGTAAAGTTGGGTTTGCAAGTTGCCCATCTCATCCTTGTTAACTAATACATCCAGAAATGCTGAGTCAAGGAAATATCATATTTAAACTTCAAAAATGACACTATGCCCTATCACAGATTTAATGGACGTGAGTAACAATCCTTTATTAAATACTTCTGGCATAAATTGTGAGGAGATAGAAAATCCTCCAGTGACTGATACAGAGTTGCTAACACAATATAAAGCAAAAGTTACTAAAGTTGAACAGACGGTCATTAAGTTCAAATGATTGCAATGGCAACGTTTGAGTTTTTCAGCCTATTTGCATTATAAAATAGTCCCTAGAGGGCTAAGAATACTAAAGATGCCATCCTATGGTGAAATATTTCCTGACCTGTTAAGACATTGACAACTTTATAAATCTGAGCTGCTCTTTTAGATATATGGAGCTAATGAACTGCTTTTTTCAACCAGTGGAACGTGAATTGCTTTTTTGAAACAGAACAACTGTATAATGAAGTAACATCCACTGTTGAATTAACCCAGCATACTATGCTTCTTTCTGAAGCAATGGGCAATTTAAAAACATTTGAAGAGAAGTTAATTGCCATTAAGCAAAAGAAACTCAAAAGCGACCTAACAGATTTTTCTAAGGGGAACGTTTTCTCCTGGCCACAGGAAAAATTACCTACCAAAAGGAATGAGCTACATCATGTAGACCCTCCTATAACTGAGAATGCTGAATCAGGACTCTCTGCTGTGGAGTCAACGGAGCTGGAATCTATTTTAAGCACACAACCTATTGCCGATAATATAACTAATGCTAATGCTTCATTTTTAAACAGAAGCGCATCACTTACAACAGAGATTGTTTCTGAACATCAGAATGTTTCAGAAACTATAGTTAACATGCACTTAGTGCAAGCTTTAGATGCAGTGAATTTTCCTATACTACTGCAGAAGCCTCTTCTGATGCCAAAACCACAAGCATGGATGAAAAGTCTTACACAGAGAAGCAATATGACAAATCGACCGGTTACATGCAGTCAGACCAAGAGGTGATTTTCAGTCTATCTAAATACATGTTGAATGAACATGAACGTTATGTTTTGAGTAGAGGACTCACCTTTGTTCCCTCAAATATAGCTGATTTATTAGACACTATATTAGAAATAAAACAATTTGTTAGAAATCTCATTTGAAACAGATATTTGGTAATAATAATGATTATAATGCTGAGATGCTTAAATGTTCTAGTTTATTTATGCCTTGTTATAATTCACTTTTACAAGCATTTGAAAGGGCAGTCAAGAGTGACATTTATGAGCTTTATAAAAGTAATTCTTGTCACAAATTTCATAATTTAACACCTGTACAATTACAAGCTATACAGTCACTTACTAAAAATGAAGATATTGTCATAAAATGTGCCAATAAAGGAAGTTATGTTGTAATACTAGATACCACATATTATAATAAAAGCATGTATGCTATGTTGGATTCTGCTAACTATAGAGCTATTGACAGAAAAACAAGTAACCTTATAGCACTAAGGGTTAAGAATACAGTGTTAAAAATGCGTGAGGATCAACGGATTTCAGATGATTTGTTTAGTTATTTGTTGGTAGAACATCTGAAACTGACAATTATTTACGGTGTGCCAAAAATACATAAGGACCCTATACATACTCCTATGAGACCTATAGTTTCGGCTAGAGGATGAGCTACTGAGCCCATCTCAAAGTATTTGGAAAAACAATTAAGACCATGGTTAACAAATACATGTACCATATTAAGAGCTACCACAATGCACTTAGAAAAGGTATATAATTGGTCACAAGGTAAACTAGAACCTAGCTATTATTTAGTGACATTGGATGTGGATTCTCTCTTCACCATCATTCCACATGATTTTGGAATTAACAGCATCAACAGGTTTCTAAGTAAATATTCCAGTTTATCTCATGCTCAAATACAACTATGTGATTTATTAAAGTTGGTGTTGGAGAATAATGTTTTTATATTTAAAACAAATGTAAACCATCAGATTAGTGGAATGGTGATGGGCACACCCATTGCCAATGGGTCTATATTACATCGTCAAAATCACAGGAGTTCGAACGATGTAATATCGAACCATGAAGTTCGAAACCCAAGAATTACAAAAACACAAACCAGCAATTTTTTTCCCAGGGGAAAAAAAAATCGCTGTTCCGGTACAAAAAAAAAAAAAAACACTTACACTTACACTTTAAACTTAAACTAATGTAGGGAGCTTTGCTCCACACCTCCCACTTAAATACACCAACTCCGAGATCGCACCACAGTGGAGGAAATAGCAAAGCCCCAAAAATGGCCCACCGATTTTTTTTTCCCCTGGGAAAAAAAATCGGTGTGCTGTTCCTTCACTATTTTCACATTTCGAACATTTGGGTTCGATATTACAGTGTTCGGACTCCTGTGAGTTTGACATTATAATATAGACCCTTTGCCAACACCTATGCCAACATAGTTATGTTTATGTGGGAAGAGAGATATATATTGACTAACAAAAATCCTTTTTGAGAACGTTTTTACAAACAATTTGTAGATGATCTCTTTTTAATATGGAAAAGTGATATAGCTAACTTTAATTCTTTTTTGAATATATTTCAAATACAAAAATGTTTTTGAAGTTTATATATATTTCCTTGATGCAGTTAACATTTCTGGATGTATTAGTTAACAAGGATTAGATGGGCAACTTGCAAACCCAACTTTACCGTAAACCTGTGAAAAAGAATATATATTTACATCGTACTAGCATGCACCTCCCTTTTATGTTTAAAAACATTTCTTAATGGACAAATGCAATGTGTAGCTAGGCTCAATACATATGATGAATATATGCAAACACAGATTGAAAACATGGCTACTGATTTTTATCAACGAGGTTATAAGGGTTCTGAAATAATATCAGCTAAACAGAGTGTTATAGAACAATGGGCTAGTGTTTCAAGACCAGTTTTTTCTAGCCGTGTTCCTTTAGAAGGAACCCAACAAAACAAATCAATAAACAAATAAGATGTATGTTAACCTACAATAGAAACACTAGACAGGTACAAAGTATTATTAAAAAGTACTGGCCTATTTTAGCTGATATACCAGAGCTCAGAAATATTACAAGTACACAACCTAACTTTGGGTATAAACAAAGCAATTCACTTAAACAGATTCTATGTTATAAGGAGCAGCCAAAAAATGATTATGCATTTCAGAGTGTATGTAAGGGCGCATATAAATGCAATGGGTGTAGTTATTGTGATCACATCTATTATCAAAAGCATTTAAACAACCTTTTTTGGAATCTGAATTTATTTTGAATGCTTATGGAACCTGTAATACTCAATGCAATATATATTGCATTGTGTAATTTATGTAATTGTTATTATGTGGGTATGACAAATCACAAGCTCAAAAAATGCATACGAGACCACCTTTCTGATATTAGAGACACCAATGCTCTTTATAAGCATATTGCTGAAAAATGTGATGTCCATACCTTTAAGTTTGCCATCCTGGAAGTTATACATCATTGTGTGGAGGTAAGCAAAAATTACTCACTGAACATGAAGAGATGAAATGGATAATTAGGTTAAAAGCACATTTACCTCCAGGCTTAAATGGATCATTTTCTTTGAGACCCTTTTTAAAAAAAATTGCATGAACAAGTTTAATGTTTACTATTCTAATATATATCAAAGGCTGTTTAATATTTTTTATAATAATATTTTTTAATATTTTTTATACTGTATATACAGTTTCTTAAGGTTTTATATAGATGTTTTACCTTTAATTTTTAATTGTGATCAGTTTGAATATTTAAAAATTGCTTGTAGTTCTGTTTGTGTGTGATACCTGAAGAAGCCTTCATGGTGAAAGATTTTCTTGCCTGCTGTTAAAGGGACTATTCCATTGTGGTTTCAGTAGTCTATTTTTTCATTAGATTGTTAAAAGGACTGATGCAAAAAATGTTTGATGCTATATACTATCTAACTTTCTAAAACCAAAATATGTCAAAAGTACAATTAGCAAAACATCACAAACACAAGTAAGTCAGCTATGCACACTGAGCATCAGACACAAATGTTATGTATCTTTGAATCCAAAAGATCGAAAACAAGGATCTGGCACAGTTATCATCACTTGCACAGGGTGTTGTGTGTGTTGGGGGGGCAGGAAGCCTAGGCTGACACAAAAGGTCAGTGAGTGTATTTGAGTAAGAAAGAGAAGCAGGCAGACATTCAGATAAAGTAACAAATGGCCAGTAAGACAAAATGAGCTTTAAACTTCATGGCTGAACCATGTAACTCTTGTGTGTGCATGGGTCCTCCAGGTGAAATTGGTGTATGAGAGTCTGCAGGAACACTGCCAATCTCTGTGCTAGCTCTACATCTTGGCATGTCAGACAGATGTGATCTGTGCATGGTAGAGGTGCAGTTCATTGTTGTACACGACCATAAGAACTGGCTCTGCCAGGAGTTGCACTGGCATGTCCACACCTATGGTCAGATGCACTGCTGCTACCTGAACATGACTGATGTCTGCTGGATGAAGTCCCCTTATAGCCCAGGACCATGACCCCATGGCCTGCCATGTCTGGATTGTGGGCATCTCAGCCACTGATGGAGCAATGGAAGTAATGCCACTATGGAAATATGACTGAGCATGGGCACGTTGGCTAACAGCAGATGATGTGGCTAACCTATGCCCACAAGGATACTGTCCCACTCCCACCAAACATTCCATCACAGATACCACCCATTCCAATGTGTCATTCATCTGATCCATTGAATCGCCAACATGCTGGAGACAGTCACACATGTCAGCCTTTGCCACATTTACAGCCCTAAACATTTCTCTGACAACCCTAAGCAATTCTGTGGAGGACTTATAAGAAAGTGCCTTTGCTTCCATGATGGCCCTAAATATATGTCAAATGGCACAGGAAGACACACCTGGATCAGGTGGAGGATGGATAGCAGGCCTCCTCCAAGCATCCCTAATAACTCTTCTGCATGGCACCTCATCCACACTTTGGATATGACCAGAGTCAACATGCACTGACCACACT